>NC_058524.1:397215611-397518641 GCF_904849725.1 Hordeum vulgare subsp. vulgare | reverse complement strand
GGGCACCAGAACGTGCCCCAGATGGGATCTTGCGGAGACAGAAGCTTGCGGCGGCGGAAAAGTATTTTCGTGGATCTCTCCCGTGGTTTTGGATTTTTCGGAGATTTATAGGCGGAAGAAGTAGGGCAGAGGAGCTACAGGGGCCCCACAAGCCTGCTAGCCCGTCCCCAGGCCGCGCCTAGGGGGCTTGTGGCCTCCCCTCGTGCTCTCAAGCTCCATGCGTATCTTCTGTTCCGGAAAAAATCTTTTCGGAGGTTTTATGTCGTTTGGACTTCGTTTAATATTCTCCTCTGAAAAGGGTCAAAAACACGGAAAAAACAGGAACTGGCACTTGGCACTGAGTTAATAAGTTAGTCCCAAAAAAAGATATAAAAGGCATACAAAACATCCAAAGTTTAACAAGATAATAGCATGGAACCATCAAAAATTATAGATACGTTGGAGACGTATCAAGCATCCCCAAGCTTAACTCCTCTCGTCCTCGAGTAGGGAAGTGATAAAGACTGAATTTTTGATGTGGAATGCTACCTAGCATATTTGTCCTTTGTAACTTCTTTCATGTGACATGAATGTTCAGATCCGTAAGATTCAAAACAATAGTTTGCTATTGACATGAAAACAATAATACTTCTAGAAAACTAGCAAGGTAATCATGAACTTTCGAAATAACAAGGCCAAAGAAAATTATCCCTACAAAATCATATAGTCTGGCTATGCTCCATCATCCCCACACAACTAATTTAAATCATGCATAACCCCGGTATTAGCCAAGTAATTGTTTTCGCACTCTTACTTTCTCAAACCTTTTTCAACTCTCACGCAATACATGAGCTTGAGCCATGGATATAGCACTATAGGTGGAATAGAGTGTGGTGGAGGTTGTGAGACAAAAAGGAGGAGATGGTCGCATCGACTCGGCGTATCAAAGGGCTATGGAGATGCCCATCAATATATATCAATGTGAAAGAGTAGGGATTACCATGCAATGGATGCACTTAGAGCTATAAGTATGTGAAATCTCAAAAGGAGAACTAGTGGGTGTGCATCCAACTTGCTTCCTCACGAAGACCTAGGGAAATTTTGAGGAAGCCCATCATTGGAATATACAAGCCAAGTTATATAATGAAGATTCCCACTAGCATATGGTGGTGACAAAACAAGAGACTCTCAATCATGAAGAACATGGTGCTATTATGAACCACCAGTGTGGAAAATATAGTAGCATTGTCCCTTCTCTCTTTTTTTTTGTTTGGGCTCTTTGGCCTCTTTCCATATCTCTTTCTTTCTTTCTTTTTGTGTTGGCACCTTTGGCCTCTTTTTTTTATTTCCTCACATGGGACAATGCTCTAATAATGATGATCATCACACTTCAATTTACTCACAGCTCAATGCTTGGAATCAATGATGACTCTATAGGAAATGCCTCCGGCAGTGTACCGGGATGTGCAACGATCTAGCTTGGCGTATGACATTGAAACATCTCGCTAGCTATCTTACGATCATGCAATGGCAATATTAAAGTGACGACACATGTCATGAGACGGAACGGTGGGAGCTGCATGGCAATATATCTCGCAATGGCTATGAAAATGCCATAATAGGTAGGTATGGTGGCTGTTTTGAGGAAGGTATATGGTGGTTTTGTGTACCAGCGAAAGTTGCACGGCACTAGTGTGACGCCCTCGGCTTAATCGTACGCTAATCATACACGCAAATGCGTACGATCAAACCCAAGGACTCACGGGGAGATATCACAACACAACTCTAGACACAAATAAAATAACATCAGCTTCATATTACAAGCCAGGGGCCTCGAGGGCTAGAATACGAAAGCTCGATAAGCACACGAGTCAGCGGAAGCAACAAATATCTGAGTACAAACATAAAACAACATGCGGTGCCTTAGAGAAGGCTAACACAAAAGATACAACAATCGAACGAGGCGAGGCCTCCTGCCTGGGAACCTCCTAACTACTCCTGATCATCAGCGGCCTCCACGTAGTAGTAGGCATCGTCGAGGTAGCAGTCGTCGGCGGCGGGGACCTCCATCTCCTGGGCTCCATCATCTGGTCGCAGCAAACGGATCAAGGGGACAAGGGGGGAGCAAAGCAGCGGTGAGTACTCATCCAAAGTACTCGCAAGTCTTACATCAGAACTATTCTAATTATGCATCAGTATCAAAGAAGGGGGTTATATGTGGACTGACGGCAGCAATGCAAGAATAGAGAGAGAAGGCCTAGTCCTATCGAAGACTAGCATCTTCAGGGTCTTGCAGCAATAGACGAGAGTAGAACAGGGGTAACACATTAATAGTCCTATTGTTGCAGCAATATTAAAGTGAGGTCACGCCTAAGGATCCTCCCTCGACTCCCTGCGAGGAAGCAATCCCGAGGCAAACTAAATCCAGTTAAGTAACAATTGTAGTTGTATAAGATCGGGGCACAACTCCAAGTCGTCCTGTAACCGTGGACACGGCTATCTGAATAGTTAATTTTCATCCCTGCAGGGGTGCACCACATGTCCCGTCACGCTCGATAACACTCTGGCCGGACATACTTTTCTGGGTCCTGCCCGGCCTCGGAATATCGACACGTTGCAGCCCCACCTAAGACTAATCAGAGAGGCCAGCCCGCCGGTCTAAATCCTAAGCACAAAGGGTTCGTGGGCCCAGTTCCCCTTCACGCTCCTGCACGTGGCGTGGGCGGCCGACGTCAGTCCTAGCATCCCTTAATCACAAGCGTGATGCATCTCGGGACCACTCGGGCGCGCGCCGCTACACTGCTGGCATCTAAAAAGCTTCGGCTGATACCGCGACGCCGAGTACCCATAATTCTTCCCGCGTAGCCGGTTAGTGCGAAAAGGTCTCCGACCAACCCAGATCAAATACCCAAATCCATTAGCATTTTCATTAGGCCAACAACACAGTCTCGCGGGAATCCACCCGTCTTACAACTAATCACCAAAACCCAGTAACATGGTCGAGTAACTGTGTGGTTGTAACATCGGGGGGAATCCGAGGTATCACCCTCATTGGATTCCGAACGATGTACCCGTCAAGGTGGGCTTAGAGGAATCACCCTCGAGGGTCCCATACTTGAGGGGTTGCACGACAGAGACGTCAACGGGAATGGTGAAAGAGGAATCACCCTCGATAACCACGACCGACTAGCTATACTACAGAGATATCATCAGGAGTACTTAGCGAGGTGTCACCCTCGGTACCCGATAGTATCTCTGTAGCGTCGTAATACGAAGGGGGGTGAATGTGCTGTGTCGGGTCTGGCTCGTCGATCAAAGATCGAGATTTGAAAACAAGCGGGGCAACTGAGCTACGGGGTCAGAGGGGATGACTGCTCCACCTATACTAAGCATATTAAAAGTACAGGACTGAAAGTAGCAGTTCATCAAAAACAGGCTATGCATCAGATATAGGAGCTAACTACAACAGTAGCAAAATACTAATGCAAGCAGTAGGAAGAAAGACATAGGCGATATAGGAATGATCAAGGGGGGGTTTGCTTGCCTTGCTGCTCTGCGGCAAAGGACTGATCGGCAGGGTCGTAGATGTACCCGGCAGCAGCGTCAGCCTCGGGGTCTACCGGTAAGAAGAGGGGGAAGAAACAATAAATAATAGCACCGATGCAACACAAAGCATGACATGGCAAGATGCAGGCTAGACATGAACTAACGCAGCAACATCCGTCATAGACGGGTCGGAAGAATATCTGATGATATTTTCCGGGTCTCGGGCTACTACCGGTATACTGGAAACGATGGAAAAGTTCCATGTTTGCTATGCTAGGGACGCGTGACAGACGAATGGACCGTGTATCCGGGTTCGTCTCGCTCTGCTGATCAACTTACATGTTGAAATTATTTTGATCTGACTTACGGATTATTTTATATTAATTTTCAAAGTTTTATTAATTATTTAGGAATTAAAAACAGATTTAAAAGATTTAATAATATCCCATTATGACATCATCGCGGTGTCATGCTGACATCAACATTTGACCGGTCAACTAACCAGCGGGTCCCGAACGTCATAGGCACAAGTTTTATTTAAGATTAATTATTAATTTATCAGATTAATTTAATGAGGGACCCACGTGTCATACTCTAATTATTCTAATTAATTATTTTAACTAATATATCTATTTATTTATTTATTTAATAAAAACATTATTTTTATTTTTAGTTTAACTATCGCGTGGGGCCTCCCTGTCATAGACAGCGGGTGCATTGGCCCCACCGGTAAGTGGCCTAAGGCTATTTTCTCATTATTTTATTATTAGATACCTAACCGTGCAAATACCGTATTCCTCTAAATATCCATATACGCAAATACATACATCACATCTCATACATACATACATACATACGCATCTAATAGATCATTTGTTTTTATTTCTTTTCTCTCTCTTTGTTAACAGACGGAGAACAACTCTCTGCTAACTCCATAGAAGAACCTAAAGTTCAAATCCTCCTACCAGAGTCTACCGTCGACGGATCGGGGCCCCGTTTGCCGGAACGGAACCGGGGCGGTGAGGAGATCGACATGGTGGGAGGAGCCCGAGGAGGGGCTCACCGACGGTGACGAGACGGCTGGTGAAGCCGGAGTTCGCACGAAGGTGACGGTGGAGACGGCGTGGTTCCGGTGGAGACGGGCGTGCCGGCGAGGAGGAGCCGGCCGGAGGTTCGCCGAGAGGGGACCCAGTGAGGAGGGGCCCCCGGAGATGGAACCGCCGACGGGGAGGGGCGGCCACCGTAGAGGTGAGGGCCGCCGGAGATGGTCCTCCCGGAAGGGGCCGGCCGACAGATGGGGAGGGCCTCGGCCGCCGGAAGGAAAGGGGCTCGTCGGCCGGGGGTGAGGGGTGGAGCTCGCCGGCCGGGAGAGGGGCCGACGGGGGAGAGGCCACCGGCGGGAGGACGTGGCCGTGAGGGGGGGGACCGCCGGGGGAAGGATGAGAGGCCGTGAGGGGGGCTGCTCTCGTGGGGGGAGGCGCGCTGGCCAGGGAGGGGCGCCGGCCGAGGTGGGCGAGGTGGAGAGGAGGGGGGCGACGAGATGTGGAGGGGGATCTGGCGTGGGGGAGGGAGAGAGTCACGGGAGGAGAGGAGGGATCGTGGGGAGGGATCCACGGGAGAGAGAGGGAGTTGCTCTCGTGGGGGGGGTTGTCGGTGGGGGTGGGGGGACCGAGAGGGAGCGTGGGGGAGTGGGGCCCGGTTGGTGGGGGGTGCTGTCGGCGCGAGGGGGGAGGGAGTAGCGAGGGGGGAGGGAGATGGGGCGGCTCCCTCGCCAGGGGGGCTAGGGTTTGCGGGATGGGGGTGGGTGGCCGGCTGGGCCTTGAGCCCGGTTGGGCCGGTTGGGTTGTTTTCCTTTCTTTTTTTTTTCTTTTGCTTTGTTTTATTTTGTTTTCTTTTTCCCTTTTTTTATTATTTCTTTCTTTCAATTTTCTTTTCTATCTTTTATCATTATTATTATTTTAATACTTTCTTTTTTTACATATATAATCTTTTGATATTTAACATGAATTTATAATATACTTTTCTTTTGTTCTCAAATTTTGAACCCGGATAGGCTTGAATCAACGCGGGTCTGAGATGGGAATTCGATGACGTGGCATCATTAGCGGTTGATCACTGTAGCTTAATTACAATAATTACTGTTGCAAAAGTCGAGGATGTCACAATTCTCCCTACTAACAAGAATTCTCGTCCCGAGAATTAAGAGGTAGAGGGAAAGAGCCCGGGGTATTCATCACGAAGATGATCCTCGCGTTCCCAAGTGGCTTCATCTTCAGAGTGATTTGACCACTGCACCTTAAGGAACTTAGTGACCTTGCGACGAGTCTTACATTCAGCTTGGTCGAGAATGCGGACCGGATGCTCTTTATAAGAGAGGTCTTGTTGTAGCTCAAGCATATCGTGATCCACTGCTCGAATAGGGTCCTTGAAGCAGCGACGGAGCTGAGAAACATGGAAGACATCGTGAACCTGAGAAAGGTTCGCCGGCAGTTCCAATTGATAAGCCACTCTTCCACGCCTTTCGAGAACAGTGAAAGGACCAATATAACGAGGAGCTAACTTGCCCTTGATTCCAAAACGGTGTGCACCTCTCATTGGTGTGACACGAAGATAAGCCTTTTCGCCAGGTTGATAGACCATATCTTGATGATGACGGTCATACTGACTCTTCTGACGAGACTGAGCAGCCTTTAGATTCTCATGAATAATGCGGACTTGATCTTCGGCATGTTGAATAATATCCGGACCGAAGAGTGATCGTTCCCCAGTTTCTGACCAATTCAGAGGAGTCCGACACCTTCGCCCATACAATACTTCGAAAGGGGCCATCTTCAGACTAGCTTGATAGCTATTGTTGTAAGAGAACTCGGCATACGGGAGAGATTCCTCCCATTTCTTACCAAAAGAAATGACACAAGCTCGAAGCATGTCCTCGAGAATTTGGTTGACTCGTTCAACTTGTCCCTGGGATTGAGGATGAAATGACGTGCTGAAGGACAGATGAGTCCCCATAGCCTTCTGAAAACTTTCCCAGAATTTTGAAGTGAACAAACTGCCACGGTCTGAACTGATTACCAACGGAATACCGTGAAGTGAAACAACTCTGGACATATAAAGATCTGCCAGCTGACTAGCATTAATCGTTTCTTTGACGGCCAGGAAATGTGCAACTTTGGACAGTCGATCAATGACGACAAGAATAGCATCATTACCTTTCTGAGACCTGGGAAAACCAGTGACGAAGTCCATTTCAACGTGGTCCCATTTCCACTCGGGAATAGAGATAGGATGTAGAGTTCCAGCAGGCTTTTGGTGTTCTGCTTTGATACGCCGGCATATATCACATTCTGCCACATAGCGTGCAATGTCTTGTTTCATATTGGGCCACCAGAATCTTTGCCGGATGTCTTGGTACATCTTGGTACTACCCGGATGAATAGACAATGGTGTGTCATGAGCTTCTTCCATCACCTTTCCAGTCATCCTGAGATTTTCCTTCTTATTTGGAACGAATAGGCGACCCTTGAAATACAAGGCGCCACCTTCATCAACAGTGAAAAAGGAGGGTTTACCCTTTGCAATATAGCTCTTAATCCTGTCGACATCATCGTCAAAGTCTTGCAGATTCTTTATGGAGCTCACAAGATCTGGTTCAACCACTAGGTTACTGAGGGAACCCTGATTAACAACACGAAGGTTCATCTTTTGATACTCTTCAGGAGGCGGAACAAGGTAACCCTGAGGAACAATGTGGAGGTTCAGCTTACGGAATTCCTCTTGCAGACGATCGTGAACCTGATGAACCTGGAGGTGGTTGCAGTATGACTTGCGACTTAAGGCATCAGCCATTACATTAGCCTTGCAAGGGGTATATGATATACTACAGTCAAAATCTGCTATACGCTCCATCCATCTTTGTTGACGCAGGTTCAGCTCCGGTTGAGTGAACAAGTACTTCAAACTTTGATGGTCGGTGTAGATTTCACAGCGATTACCGACAAGGTATTGTCGCCATTCCTTCAAGGCATGAATGACTGCGGCAAGCTCGAGATCATGAACTGGGTAGTTCTCTTCATGAGCACGCAGTTGACGTGAAGCATAAGCGATCACCTTGCGATCCTGCATTAGGACACAACCTATTCCTTGACGAGAAGCATCACAGTATATGACGAAATCCCTTTTTGTATCTGGAGGAGCAAGTACTGGAGCGGACGTCAGTTTGTCCTTGAGTGCCTGGAAACTTTCCTGACATTTATCAGTCCATTCATACTTAACACCTTTGTGAAGCAGGTTGGTTAAGGGCTTCGCAATCTTGGAGAAGTTCTCGACGAATCGATGGCAATAGCTGGCGAGTCCGAGAAAACTTCTGACTTGCTTGACATTCTTCGGGGGAGTCCAGTCAAGAATAGCTTGAACTCGTTCGGGGTTGACCACAATACCATCCTTGGAAATCACATGACCAAGGTAAGTCACTTCGTCTAGCCAGAACTCACATTTGGAATACTTCGCATAGAGTTTATGCTCCCGAAGCTTATCCAGTACAAGACGAAGATGTTCAGCATGCTCTTCTTTGTTCTTCGAAAACACCAGAATATCATCCAGATATACCACGACAAATTTGTCGAGGTAGTCCATGAATATATAATTCATCAGTCGAGAGAAGGTTGCCGGTGCATTGGTTAAGCCGAAGGACATGACGGTGTACTCGTATGATCCATATCGAGTAACAAAGGCGGTCTTTGGAATATCCTCCTTGCGAACACGGATCTGGTGGAATCCCAATCTCAAGTCGAGCTTAGAGAAAACGGTGGAACCAGCAAGTTGATCATACAAATCATTTATCCGAGGGAGAGGATATTTGTTCTGAATAGTGGCCTGGTTGATAGGACGATAGTCTTGAACCAATCGATTTGTCCCATCCTTCTTCTTAACAAAGAGAGAAGGTGCTCCCCAAGCAGAGGAACTCGGACGGATGAAACCCAGACGGAGCGAGTTTTCAATTTCTTGCTTAAGTTCAAGGAGTTCATGTGGTGGCATTTTATAAGGACGCTTGGCAATAGGAGTGGTACCGGGTACCAAGTCAATGACAAACTCGACAGCTCGAGCAGGGGGAATCCCCGGAAGTTCTTCTGGAAAGACATCTTGGAATTCTCGGACCACTGGAATGTTTTCAATCCCTTCAAGAGGCGACGCATTTAATGCATTCAAAGCATACAGTCGTGCCTCAGCATTACGGACGAGATGCGCATGGTAGCTTATTACTTCATCTGAAGGGTGTAGGAGGTGGACGGTCTTGGTGGCACAAACGATCGATGCTGTATGAGCTTTCAACCAGTCCATCCCCAATATGAGATCAATGTTGGATGACTTTAGTAGGATGGGGTTGGCAAGGAATTCTAATCCTTCAATTTCAACTGGAACATGGGGGCAAACCACAGAGGTTCGACATTCGCCCCCAGGGGTGTTTACCACTATCGGGATGTTCATCTCTTCGCTCCTAATGTCATGCATGTATGCAAAATTTTCCGACATAAAGGAATGCGGTGCTCCTGTATCAAACAATACAGAAGCAGCTACTGAGTTAACGAGAAGTGTACCCATCACGGTAGCAGGCTGGTCTTGAGCTTGACCCATATCAATGTTGTTGGCCTGACCACGAACATAAGCAGGCTTAGTGTTGAAGTTGCGGTTCTGGTTGTTGCCACGGCCAGTTGCGGGAAGTGCCAGCTGATTCGGATTCTGCCTGCAGTCTCTAGCACGGTGACCTGGACGGCCACACTTGAAGCATAGCCCGTCCTCAGGACGGGAAGGAGGAACTCGAGGCGGTGGAGCTGGGAGCCTCGGCTGCCTAGGTGGTGGAGGAGGCAGGCGAGGTGCAGCATAGGACGGCCTCGGAGTAGGAGCAGGTGCATGGTACATGTTGTTGGGAATCCAAATCTTCCGCTTCTGTGCAGATGAGCCCGAAGATGAGCCCATGTCACGGTTGCGCTTGCTGCTATCTTTGTATTCCTGCAGACCAGTCTCAACCTGAATAGCCTTGTTCACCAGGGTGGCGAAGTCAGCATAGTCCTGAACGAGGAGTGTCAGCTTGATATCAGGGTGGAGGCCTTCACGGAACTTCTCCTGCCTGCGTGCATCAGTCGCAATGTCTTCTTCAGCATAGCGAGATAATTCCAGAAATTCCCGCTGTTAAGCATCCACATTCTTGTTGCCCTGGACCAAGTTGCGGAACTCACGCTTCTTCCGGTCCATGATTCCCTGAGGAATGTATCGAGCACGGAAAGCGGCCTTGAACTCTGCCCAAGTGATGATAGTTCCATCGGGCTGAGAGCGCCTGTGGCTGTCCCACCATTGAGCAGCGGGACCCTTCAGAAAGTAGGCGGCAAAGTTGACATAGCTCGCCAGGGGCACATTGGCAGACTCCAGCTCATAAGAAATGTCACGGAGCCAGTCATCAGCATCAAGAGGCTGAGTTGAGCTGCGGTAGATCGCAGGGTTGAGACGGCAGAAGTCTTGTAGTGTCACGCCTTGTGGTTGGTTCATGTTCGGCCTTTGGAACTGATCCATGAGCCCTTGCATAAACTGGCGGTTCAGCTCAAACTGTTGGATCATCCCCGCCATATACTCAGGAGGCGGGGGTGGTGCATCGTTGGCAGGGCCACGCGGGCGGCCAGCTGGTCTAACCATCCTGTTAAATATTTAGCAGGGGTAGTTTAGCTTAAAGTAATTGCAAAGGCATCGTACGCATTCATGAAGTAATCAAGCATAATGAAAGGGAAAAGAGATAGATACTCCATAGTAGTTGAGTTCGACATACAGACCCATACATAAGTTCGATTACAGACTAACGATTAAAAACTCGAAATTTGGCGATAGCCCGGACGCATTTGACGATACCCTGGACTCACTAGGCGGCGCGCAGGCACGCGGTAGAAGAGTACCACAATGAGATGTAGCGATAAGGCTACATCAACGTCGGAGAGGTCGATCGAATCCTGGTAGCTGGCGGTGATAGAAGGTAGGGACAGGACCCTGTGTCCCGTTGTGACTCTGGTGAGGGTACCGCATCCAGTCGAGCAGCTGAGGTCCAAGTGCAGGGGTTCTACCCCCAACATCAGTCCACTCGAGAGCTGATGGTAGCTCTGTCCTGCTCGGCTCGCGGATGCGCATAGGTGGAACCCTCGGACAGTGTGATGGCTGCAGCTCTGTCAACGCGTCGTAAAGACGAGCGCGCGTAGCATACAACTCCACAGTCAGAGCTCAAAAAGCACGATCCATTGCCTCAGTGTACTGCACCAGAATCCGCGCGTCGTAGCGACGCGTCACGTAGGGGGCGCAGACAGCGACGTAGGAACGGTCGCTGCGCTCCCGAACGTCAGAAGCGTAGGCAGTGAGATCAGACCCAGTCTCATCCCCAGCAGGAGCATGCGGGATGTATCTGAAAGGGCTCTCCTCCAGGTGAGGGTACGCTCCACGGAGACGGGTGATGGCGATGTAGGCCGCATCATGGACGGCCATCTCGACCGACACTCCAATACCACAGAACACGTGGCGCTCGAGGGTCTCGCCGCCCCTCTGGTCGAAGATGCGAACCTCAGCCTGGTACTGGTACTGGTTGTACTCGCGGAAATCCTCGAACACAGTGTACTCGGGGTACCAGCGATATCCCAGCCTGGTCAGGAGATCGACCAAAATGGCCGGGAACCCAGTCGTCTCGGTGGCCTGTGTCAGGCGCACGTGCTGTCTTGCGGGACGCATCTGAAAATAAGATTTGACGGATGTCAATGACAGTGTGTGTAATACATATTCAGGAGAAAAAGAGTAGATAGTCCAGCGCTCCGGATCGATGTGATTCGAGAACCTAATGTTAGAGTTAGTAAAATCTTTGACCCGAAAGAGAAGAGAAAGTAGAGCCTAGAGTATAGGAAAGGAGTAAAAGATACTAATACCACCCAATTGAGATGTGGTCCCGTAAGCCACAACATCAGTGTTAGTAAAGTTTTTCAAACACTAGACTCAACTTCGACCAAGGAGTTGGAAAGGGGGCTACCTACAGGCAGTTGGCTCTGATACCAACTTGTGACGCCCTCGGCTTAATCGTACGCTAATCATACACGCAAATGCGTACGATCAAACCCAAGGACTCACGGGGAGATATCACAACACAACTCTAGACACAAATAAAATAACATCAGCTTCATATTACAAGCCAGGGGCCTCGAGGGCTAGAATACGAAAGCTCGATAAGCACACGAGTCAGCGGAAGCAACAAATATCTGAGTACAAACATAAAACAACATGGGGTGCCTTAGAGAAGGCTAACACAAAAGATACAACAATCGAACAAGGCGAGGCCTCCTGCCTGGGAACCTCCTAACTACTCCTGATCATCAGCGGCCTCCACGTAGTAGTAGGCACCGTCGGGGTAGCAGTCGTCGGCGGCGGGGACCTCCATCTCCTGGGCTCCATCATCTGGTCGCAGCAAACGGATCAAGGGGACAAGGGGGGAGCAAAGCAGCGGTGAGTACTCATCCAAAGTACTCGCAAGTCTTACATCAGAACTATTCTAATTATGCATCAGTATCAAAGAAGGGGGTTATATGTGGACTGACGGCAGCAATGCGAGAATAGAGAGAGAAGGCCTAGTCCTATCGAAGACTAGCATCTTCAGGGTCTTGCAGCAATAGACGAGAGTAGAACAGGGGTAACACATTAATAGTCCTATTGTTGCAGCAATATTAAAGTGAGGTCACGCCTAAGGATCCTCCCTCGACTCCCTGCGAGGAAGCAATCCCGAGGCAAACTAAATCCAGTTAAGTAACAATTGTAGTTGTATAAGATCGGGGCACAACTCCAAGTCGTCCTGTAACCGTGGACACGGCTATCCGAATAGTTAATTTTCATCCCTGCAGGGGTGCACCACATGTCCCGTCACGCTCGATAACACTCTGGCCGGACATACTTTTCTGGGTCCTGCCCGGCCTCGGAATATCGACACGTCGCAGCCCCACCTAAGACTAATCAGAGAGGCCAGCCCGCCGGTCTAAATCCTAAGCACAAAGGGTTCGTGGGGCCAGTTCCCCTTCACGCTCCTGCACGTGGCGTGGGCGGCCGATGTCAGTCCTAGCATCCCTTAATCACAAGCGCGATGCATCTCGGGACCACTCGGGCGCGCGCTGCTACACTGCTGGCATCTGAAAAGCTTCGGCTGATACCGCGACGCCGAGTACCCATAATTCTCCCCGCGTAGCCGGTTAGTGCGAAAAGGTCTCCGACCAACCCAGATCAAATACCCAAATCCATTAGCATTTTAATTAGGCCAACAACACAGTCTCGCGGGAATCCACCCGTCTTACAACTAATCACCAAAACCCAGTAACATGGTCGAGTAACTGTGTGGTTGTAACATCGGGGGGAATCCGAGGTATCACCCTCATTGGATTCCGAACGATGTACCCGTCAAGGTGGGCTTAGAGGAATCACCCTCGAGGGTCCCATACTTGAGGGGTTGCACGACAGAGACGTCATCGGGAATGGTGAAAGAGGAATCACCCTTGATAACCACGACCGACTAGCTATACTACAGAGATATCATCAGGAGTACTTAGCGAGGTGTCACCCTCGGTACCCGATAGTATCTCTGTAGCGTCGTACAACGAAGGGGGGTGAATGTGCTGTGTCGGGTCTGGCTCGTCGATCAAAGATCTAGATTTGAAAACAAGCGGAGCAACTGAGCTACGGGGTCAGAGGGGATGACTGCTCCACCTATACTAAGCATATTAAAAGTACAGGACTGAAAGTAGCAGTTCATCAAAAACAGGCTATGCATCAGACATAGGAGCTAACTACAACAGTAGCAAAATACTAATGCAAGCAGTAGGAAGAAAGACATAGGCGATATAGGAATGATCAAGGGGGGTTTGCTTGCCTTGCTGCTCTGCGGCAAAGGACTGATCGGCAGGGTCGTAGATGTACCCGGCAGCAGCGTCAGTCTTGGGGTCTACCGGTAAGAAGAGGGGGAAGAAACAATAAATAATAGCACCGATGCAACACAAAGCATGACATGGCAAGATGCAGGCTAGACATGAACTAACGCATCAACATCCGTCATAAACGGGTCGGAAGAATATCTGATGATATTTTCCGGGTGTCGGGCTACTACCAGTATACTGGAAACGATGGAAAAGTTCCATGTTTGCTATGCTAGGGACGCGTGACAGACGAATGGACCGTGTATCCGGGTTCGTCTCGCTCTGCTGATCAACTTACATGTTGAAATTATTTTGATCTGACTTACGGATTATTTTATATTAATTTTCAAAGTTTTATTAATTATTTAGGAATTAAAAACAGATTTAAAATATTTAATAAAATCCCATTATGACATCATCGCGGTGTCATGCTGACATCAACATTTGACCGGTCAACTGACCAGCGGGTCCCGAACGTCATAGGCACAAGTTTTATTTAAGATTAATTATTAATTTATCAGATTAATTTAATGAGGGACCCATGTGTCATACTCTAATTATTCTAATTAATTATTTTAACTAATATATCTATTTATTTATTTATTTAATAAAAACATTATTTTTATTTTTAGTTTAACTATCGCGTGGGGCCTCCCTGTCATAGACAGCGGGTGCATTGGCCCCACCGGTAAGTGGCCTAAGGCTATTTTCTCATTATTTTATTATTAGATACCTAACCGTGCAAATACCGTATTCCTCTAAATATCCATATACACAAATACATACATCACATCTCATACATACATACATACATACGCATCTAATACATCATTTGTTTTTATTTCTTTTCTCTCTCAACACTCATCTCTCTCTCTCTGTTAACAGACAGAGAACAACTCTCTGCTAACTCCATAGAAGAACCTAAAGTTCAAATCCTCCTACCGGAGTCTACCGTCGACGGATCGGGGCCCCGTTTGCCGGAACGGAACCGGGGCGGTGAGGAGATCAACATGGTGGGAGGAGCCCGAGGAGGGGCTCACCGACGGTGACGAGACGGGCCGGTGAAGCCGGAGTTCGCACGAAGGTGACGGTGGAGACGGCGTGGTTCCGGTGGAGACGGGCGTGCCGGCGAGGAGGAGCCGGCCGGAGGTTCGCCGAGAGGGGCCCCTGTGAGGAGGGGCCCCCGGAGATGGAACCGCCGACGGGGAGGGGGGCCACCGTTGAGGTGAGGGCCACCGAAGATGGTCCTCCCGGAAGGGGCCGGCCGACAGATGGGGAGGGCCTCGGCCGCCGGAAGGAAAGGGGCTCGCCGGCCGGGGGTGAGGGGTGGAGCTCGCCGGCCGGGAGAGGGGCCGACGGGGGAGAGGCCACCGGTGGGAGGAGGTGGCCGTGAGGGGGGGGGACCGCCGGGGGAAGGATGAGAGGCCGTGAGGGGGGCTGCTCGCCGACGGGGGGGAGGCGCGCTGGCCAGGGAGGGGCGCCGGCCGAGGTGGGCGAGGTGGAGAGGAGGGGGGCGACGGGATGTGGAGGGGGATCTGGCGTGGGGGAGGGAGAGAGTCACGGGAGGAGAGGAGGGATCGTGGGGAGGGATCCACGGGAGAGAGAGGGAGTTGCTCTCGTGGGGGGGGTTGTCGGTGGGGGTGGGGGGACCGAGAGGGAGCGTGGGGGAGTGGGGCCCGGTTGGTGGGGGGTGCTGGCGGCGCCAGGGGGAGGGAGTAGCGAGGGGGGAGGGAGATGGGGCGGCTCCCTCGCCAGGGGGGCTAGGGTTTGCGGGATGGGGGTGGGTGGCCGGCTGGGCCTTGAGCCCGGTTGGGCCGGTTGGGTTGTTTTCCTTTCTTTTTTTTTATTTTGCTTTGTTTTATTTTGTTTTCTTTTTCCTTTTTTTTATTATTTCTTTCTTTCAATTTTATTTTCTATCTTTTATCATTATTATTATTTTAATACTTTCTTTTTTTTACATATATAATCTTTTGATATTTAACATGAATTTATAATATACTTTTCTTTTGTTCTCAAATTTTGAACCCGGATAGGCTTGAATCAACGCGGGTCTGAGATGGGAATTCGATGACGTGGCATCATTAGCGGTTGATCACTGTAGCTTAATTACAATAATTACTGTTGCAAAAGTCGAGGATGTCACAACTAGAGAGGCTAGCAATGGTGTAAGGTGAAAGTGCATCTATACCATGGACTCACATTAGTCATGAAGAACTCACATGCTTATTGCGAAAGTTTTTATTATTAATCGAAACAAAGTGCTAAACGCATACTCCTAGGGGAAGGGTTGGTAGCTGTTAACCATCGCACGATCCCGACCGCAACACAAAGGATTACAATCAATAAATCAATTATGCTCCGACTTCTTAACATAGCGGTTCACCATACGTGCATGTTACGGGAATCACTAACTTCAACACAAGTATTTCTAGATTCACAACACCCTACTAACATTACTCTTAATATTACCAAATCCATGTCTCAAAACTAATTGAGAGGAATCAAACTTCTATTTCTAATCAATGCACATGAAGATGGAAGTTTTATTGTATCCTCTTTGGGTGCCTATCACCTTTGGGACTACTTTCATAGCACAAGCCAACTACCAAGTTACTTAGAGAGAGCACTCTCAAAAAGGTATAATTGAAGTTCGAGAGTTCTTATTTCTCCAAAATATGACACCGCCGTGCTCTAAAAGATATAAGTGAAGCACTTAGAGCAAAGTTATCTAGCTCAAAGGATATAAGTGAAGCACATGTGAGCTAAATTGCCTAACTCAAAAGATATAAGGGAAGCTCAATGAGTATTCTAGCAAATTCACGATGAGTGTATGTCTCTCTCAAAAGGTGTGCAGAAAGGATGATTGTGAGAAAACAAAAAGAAAAGACTCCTATAATACACGACGCTCCAAGCAAAACACATATCATGTGGTGAATAAAAATATAGCTCCAAGTAATGTTATCGATGGATTGAAGACGAAAGAGGGGATGCCTTCCCGAGGCATCCCCAAGCTTAGGCTTTTTGGTGTCCTTAAATTTGGCTTGGTATGCCTTGGTCATGCCCAAGCTTGAGCTCTTTCCACTCTTTATCCCTTTGTCCATGAGAACATCACCCAAAACTTGAAAACTTCACAACACAAAACTTAAACAGAAACTCATGATATCATTAGCACAAGAAAACAAACTACGACCTCTTGAGGTACTATAGCAAACTTGATTTCTACTTACGTTGGTGTTAGATTACTGTATTCTTACTTTTCCAAGACTAGTACCCCCCCCCCCCCCGATACTATCCATAGTTTCATCAAAATAAGCAATCAACACAACAAAAACATAATCTGACAAAAACAGACCAGTCTGTAGGAATCTCTATACTTATTATACTTCTCGTATCTCAAAAATTCTGAAACACTATGACAATTAGGGAAATTGGTATATCAACCAGCAGCAAAAATAATCAACTCAAAATCTCTTTCTGGATAGGAATTAAAAATAATTCCGTGAGCACAAATTTTTTGTCCTTTTCAGCAAGATCAAACAACCATCACCAAAACTAGTCATAAAGGTTTTACTTGGCTCAAACACAAAAAAGAAACACAAAAAACACAATCATAACAGAATTATGATGGTATGGACACAACAAAACAGAAAGCAAAAAGCAAAAATAAATTCATTGGGTTGCCTCCCAACAAGCGCTATTGTTTACGCCCTAAGCTAGGCATTGATAATTCAATGATGCTCACATAAAAGATAGCAATCGGACACAAAGAGAGCATCATGAAACATGTGACAAACATATCTAAGTCTAACATACTTCCTATGCATAGGCATTTTATAGGAAAACAGATTGTCAAGACAACCAATAGTTACCATATGCAAGGAAGAAGAAAGAGACAATAGCAATCTCAACATAACGAGAGGTGATTTAGTGATATGAAAATTTCTACCACAATATTTTCCTCTCTCATAACAATTGCATGTGGGATCATAATCAAATTCAACAATATATCTATCACATAGGATATTATTTTCATGATCCACATGCATGCAAAGTTGACGCTCTTCAAAAATAGTGGGATTATCATCAACTAAAGTCATGACTTCTCCAATCCCACTTTCAATATTATTGCAAATATCATAATCATCATGAGGCTTAAACAAATTTTCAAGATCGTAAGAAAAATCATTACCCCAATCATGATCATTGCAACAAGTAGTGGACATAGCAAAACTAGCATCCCCAAGCTTAGGGTTTTGCATATTTTTAGCATGATTGACACTAATAGGATTTATAGTGAAACCATTGCAATCATGCTTTTCATTCAAGGAGCCCTCGTGAATCACTTCATAAATTTCTTCATCACGATTTTCAGATTCACGCATCTCAAGCAAAACTCCATAGAGAAAGTCAAGTGCACTCAACTCACTAGCAATTGGTTCAACATAATTGGATCTCTTAAAGAGATTAGCGAGTGGATGAGGATCCATATCAACAGATTTTCAGCAAGCGAAGATGCAAGCATATTGAAGGCACATGGCAACACAAGCAAACAGAAAGCAAGCGAAAGAAAAGGGCGAACGAAAAAGGCAAATATTTTTGTAAATTTTTGTTTTTTAGAAGTGGGGGAGAGGAAAACGAGAGGCAAAAGGGTAAATGCAAGAGTTGAGTTTGCGACGGTTACTTGGATAAGCTTCACTTTATGCTCCCTGGCAACGGCGCCTGAAATTCTTCTTGCTACCTCTTGAGCTTGCGTTGGTTTTTCCCTTGAAGAGGAAAGGGCGATGCAGCACAGTAGCAGTAAGTATTTCCCTCAGTTTGAGAACCAATGTATCAATCCAGTAGGAGTATCAAGAGAAGCACCAATGTACCTGCGCAAAAACAGCAAACTTGCACCCAATGCTACAAAGGGGTTGTCAATCCCTTCACGATTGATTGCAAGGTGAGACCTGAAGGCGGAAAGTGCAACAAAGTAAAAGTATAGGGCTGAAAATATGATGTGAAATAGACCCGGGGGCCATAGTGTTCACTAGAGGCTTATCTCAAGATAGCAAATATTACGGTGGGTGAACGAATTACTGTCGAGCAATTGATAGAACCACGCAAAGTCATGACGATATCTAAGGCAATGATCATACATATAGGCGTCACGTCCGAGACAAGTAGACCGATACTTTCTGCATCTACTACTATTACTCCACACATCGACCGCTATCCAGCATGCATCTAGTGTATTGAGTTCATGACAAACTGAGTAACGCCTTAAGCAAGATGATATGATGTAGAGGGATAAATTCATGCAATAGATATAAACCCCATCTTTTTACCCTTGATGGCAACAACATGATGCGTGCCTCGCTACCCCTTCCGTCATTGGGTGAGGTCACCGCACGGTATGAACCCAAAACCAAGCACTTCTCCCATTGCAAGAATCATAGGTCAAGTTGGCCAAACAAAACCCACAACTCGAAGAGAATTACAAGGATATGAAATCATGCATATAAGAGATCAGAAGAAACTCAAATAAGATACATAGATAATCTGATCATAAATCCACAATTCATTGGATCTCGACAAACACACCACAAAAGAAGATTACATCGGATAGATCTGCATGAAGATCATGGAGAACTTTGTATTGAAGATCCAAGAGAGAGAAGAAGCCATCTAGCTACTAGCTATGGACCCGAAGTTCTATCGTGAACTACTCACGCATCATCGGAGAGGCAATGGTGTTCATGAAGAAGCCCTCCGTATCCGAATCCCCCTCCGGCAGGGCACCAGAATGTGCCCCATATGGGATCTTGCGGAGACAGAAGCTGCAGCGACGGAAAAGTATTTTCGTGGATCTCTCCCGTGGTTTTGGATTTTTCAGAGATTTATAGGCGGAATAAGTAGGGTAGAGGAGCCACATGGGACCCAAAAGCCTGCTAGGCACCCCCTTGGCCGCGCCTAGGGGCTTGTGGCCTCCCCTGGTGCCCTCTGCCTTGGTTCTCAAGCTCCCTGCGTATCTTCTGTTCCGAAAAAAAATCTTTTCGGAGGTTTTATTCCGTTTGGACTTCGTTTAATATTCTCCTTTGAAAAGGGTCAAAAACACGGAAACACAGGAACTCGCACTTGGCACTGAGTTAATAAGTTAGTCCCAAAAAAGATATAAAAGGCATACAAAACATCCAAAGTTTGACAAGATAATAGCATGGAACCATCAAAAATTATACATACGTTGGAGACGTATCAGCGCCGGTGATGAAGCTCACCGGAGCATGGCGTCCTACACACATACAACACATCTGCAGGGATCTACCATGGCTACACTACGCGCTGCGAGGGGGGTGCCTCGGTCACAATGCAGAGGGGCGATGCCCATGCACGCGCAAGCCACAGCCGCTACGGCTGCTGTTGCTACAACCACCTGCCGGTGCAAGTCCGACAGGCGTTGAGCTCCCGGTCTGGCGCGGCGCAGGAGAGGGAAGCGAAGGGGAGCGGGGTTGTGGCTCACCTAGGGTACAGAGGAGAGGAGCTCGCGCGGGGAGTTGAAGATGAGCCCGACGACGAGGTGCTCCAGAAGGAGACCGCCGGAGTGGAGGAAGAAGGTGTCGTCGGTGCTGTCGATATAGCTACTCCCGTCACGTGACCTCTTCAGGAATGGAACTCCCGCGACCTCCACTAGCTCCTAGTCCGGTCGGGGAAGAAGACGAGGCGCAGATCCGTCGGCGACGAGCTCAATAGGAGTCGACCATGGCGGTGGAGCTGCTCGGGAGCGCCCCCGACGGCGCCAGAGAGGAGAGGAGGGGAAAAAATGGAACCCTAGGGTCGCGAGGAGGAGCGCGGCCTGCTCATATAGCCTCGGGGTGCGTGCTTGGAGCCACTAGATCAAGGGAAGAAGAGATCGGCGGTGCTGGTTCGGTCGTACAGGGTGACGACAGGGAGAGGAGGGAGACGAACGCGCCACGGGCCGTTGTTGGCTACAGAGGGGAACGGGCCCAGGTGGGGAGGAGGGAGCCGGCCCACCTGCACTATCTAGCGCCCGACTAAGACAGAGAGGAAAAGCTTATCCCTTTTAAAATACACAAAACACAAACTTAAATGCCGACTGCCACACAGGGTTTGAAAAAGAAAATAAAAAATACATGGGGCATAAGTGAATTATGCCCTATTTAACAAAATATTACTCAGATTTTTAGAGCAATAAAAATATACACCAAAACAGGAATTTTAATAAGTTGTTTTGTAAATAAAAACCCCATAACTTAAGTTTTAAAACCCCAAGACAATACCCCTACAAGCACAAGATAAAACACTAAATGATCAACATTTTTAAAATAGGTTTAAACAAAGTTAATTCATAAGTTCAAATATTAATGGAGAAGGGGTTTTTGAAACCTTGGTTGAAACACCACTGTTTTGAAAATACCACAACATCAACACAAGCACACTAGCATTCGTAATCACATTGGCACTCATGATGATCAAGCAACATCAACACAATGGGATTGCCATGAATGCAATGAATGCCATGATGCAAGATGAAGACACAAAATAAAACCACATGAAAAGATAACTCTTATAACATCCACTACATGGTACTCCAAAATAGGAAAGGTTACATCTGGGGTGTTACATCTGTCCAGGGACAAACATATCCCCGGTGCGGATTTCGTTGCCGATGATGATGCGACCCATCGATCCTTCTCGTGATCCTGCGATGGAGCTCTTAATGAAATCACCAAGTCAAAATCGGCCGATCTCGAGTAGGGGGTCCGAACTGCGGTTCTATGGTCGATGGGTAACAAGAGACGATGGATACAGTGTTTTACCCAGGTTCAGGCCCTTTTAATGGAGGTAAAACCGTACGTCCTTCTCTTGTTGTTATTAATGAGATAGTATAGAGTACAGAGTTGATTTACTACAAGATCGATGTTGAGGTCTAAACCCTAATCATAATGAGCTTGATCTATGGTACGATCTACGACCCCCTGGCTTATATAGATGCCAGGGGTGTCAGGGTTTACATAAGGTCGGTTACAACAGAGAAAGAATATGCCGATTACTACATCTCCTTAGATTGCATGCCAAGTCTTCGGAAGAGTCCATCTCGAATCCAACACTTCTGCCAACGGTCGAACAGGCCAGAGAGTCCGTCCCATAAGGACAAGTACGCGGCCCAAGGACCCCCTAACCTCGGACTTCCTCAACTGCCAATCCACCTCCTTCCAAGAAGAAGAAGCTTATGGCAGATTCTATGCCAAGAAAGTATGGATCCAAGACAAAGCCTTGTGCTCCGAAGTCTAAGAAGCCAGTTGCTCCCAAGAAGACTACTAGGGATATAGCTGCGGCAGAGAAGAACAATGGGCTTTGCATCCAGAGATGTTGCTACAGAGGAGGAAGAATATGTTTCTGTGCTGAGGAAGTTGAGAGCTCATTTGCTATGGACATAAAGAAGAGAAGGTATCATGGCCTGAGAGAGTGGAGAACTGCAGATCCCTCTATTGTTAGGAGGAGAACAGCTGTTGATCCTCGTTTTCACACCAAGGAGCAACAAGATTTCTATGAGACATTGTTGTTGGACAAGAGTCTTGTAGTCAGTGACATGAGATATGTAGACTAGGATTTCATCAAGGAACATGAGGATTTCATCCCTCATGTGAGAGAGAACTTCACGGCAATTGGCATTGAAGAATTTGTTGGCAAAGAGATGACTGCCTCGAATGATGAGATGATCATGCAATTCTACTCCACCGCACACTTTTATCGACATGGTAGTATTGTATGGATAAATGAAGTTCAGAGGTATGAATCAACTGTGGAGGACTGGGCTACGATCATTGGTGCTCGTAAAGCCCAAGAGGGTGACTTGGATGTGTACTCTGGGCCAAAAATGAATCACAACACTATGGCTAACATGTACAATCTAGTATCCCACCAGTACTTGAAGAGTCACAAGTTTGGCTCCGTCTACTTTTTGCAAGCAGGGATACCCACTATGAACACCATTATGAGGTACACCCTGATGCCCAAGTCAGGAGATGAGAAGATGATCACAGGGTATTCCATCAATATGTTGCATCACGTTGATTCTCACACATGGATTAGAGTGATGGATATGATAGTTGAGATAGTCAGGAGGACAGTTGCTGATCAGACGAGATCATGTGGATATGTTTCATACATTCATATGCTCATCAATGCCAAGATTGGAAAGCATACATATCAATTTGATCGTCCACACATGCCACTTTAGCCAGAGTCTGAAGACAACGAGGTAGTGATGGACCCCAACCATCCCAGCTCAGCTACAACTCGTCACCAAGCAGAGGTAGTAGGAGAGGCAGAGGCGGCCAGAGCAGCTCCAACACCACAACTGAGATCTACAGAGGAGCAGATGTCATTTCTTGTCAGCAGCATCCAAAGGATGGAGAAGGACAATTCTGGGATTGTGCTGAACCAGAAGAGACTTGAGAGGATTATGGCGACTAAATTCCATGACCTGGGTATCAAATAATGAAGTTGGCTACCACAGTTGAGCAGCTCAAGCCTGACGTTGATGCAATGCACACACCTCGTTCCAGCAGTGATGATGATGATACGTCTCTTCCTACAACTACTTAGTTCAGGACTCAGACTAGGTCTGTAGCTATGCGAGTTTGGGAAGCTAGACCAACTTCATCAGCCCAAGCATCAGCGCCTTCAACTCCTTCAGTCCCTTCATCTCCACCAGCTCCTACACCTCCAGTGTCAACACCTCCACCTCAGAGGACATCCGCTGAAGCCTTCGTCGACACTCTCCTCTCGACTCCATCAACTGCTACCGGAGGAGATCGAGCCTAGAGTGACGCCTAGCTCTAGACCTTTGCACTTTTTGGTAACTTGTTGCCAAGGGGGAGAAGTGTATAGATCATTAGGGCTGAGAGAGAGAGAGAGTTTTGCTTTTATTGCTCTCTTTTATTTTTCTTCAAACATTTGGTCTTTTGGATGTCGTAAACTTCGTTCTTCGTTGTGTTTGATCATACACTTTGATTGTTGATGCTACTATGTTATATATGTGTGATATCTACATGATGATCATTCACTTATTTGTTTGGTGCTATGTGTGGTACTATTCATTCATATCATTTATGCGCACCACCAAGATGTATGTGACATGGAAGAGTGACCCATGAGCCTAATCAATTGTGCATTTGCATTCAACGCAAGTTCAAAATAATGCACAAATTTAGGGGGAGCTCTTGCTTTTCAGATACTTCACAAAGAGATGATGCTAATCATTGATTAGATCTTTTGTCGAAGCATTGATCTATATGTTGTCATCAATTACCAAAAAGGGGGATTGAAAACACAATTGCTCCCTAAGTGGTTTTGGTAATTAATTACAACATATGTGTCATTGAACTAATGATTATATCCAAGTATATTTTAGAAAATTTCAAAGAAGCATTGGCTAAAGATTGTGAGGAGAAGCCCCTTGATGCAAGGAAAGGAATAGAATTGGACAAGCTTCAAGCAAGAGGACTCTACATTTTATATTTGTGAGAAATCAATTTTGAGTCCATAGGAAAGTTAATACTATTAAAAGGGGGTGAGGTATCTATGATGAATTGGTTTCTCAAGTGCTTAGAGATAGCCACCAAAAATATTCAGTCAATCTCCCACAAAATTCTCTGTACAAAGCCTAAACATCAAAATCGGTGTCGCCACCAATTTCCACTTGGCCCTACCAATTTTTCGAGAGATGGAACCTTTACAGAACACTAGAATCTCAATACCACCAACTTTCACTTTGGTGCCATCGAAAACCAGTGACAAACTTTCGGGTGTGTCGATTTCAAGAATCGGAATTTTCAAGTTTTGAAATTGGTCTCACCAAGATTTAGAAATTGCCCTAGGTCACCATATCGGTTCCACCAAGATTCCTATATCGATCTCACTGTGAATCCAAAAGTTGCCACATTTAATGCAACTCGGTACCACCGAGATTCATGTCGGTGTCACCGAGTTCGGCAATAATGTTGTAACGGTTGGATTTTTGGAGATGCCTATATATACCCCTCCACTACCTCTCTTTCGCAGAGGAAGCACTCAGAACACACAAACAGTTGTCATATTCATTTTTCTAAGAGAGAGCCACCTAGTCATGTGTTGAGATCAAGATATTCCAATCCATATACTAGAAACTTGATCTCTAGCCTCCCCAAGTTGCTTTCCACCCAATCAATCTCTTCTACCCAAGCCAAAAAGCTGTGAAAGATTGATTTGCTGTTGAGGACACTATCTTTTGAAACACAAGAGCAAGGAGTTCATTGTTCTACCACATCTATTACCTTTTGAAGGGTGGTACCTCTTAGATTGGTTAGGTGTCGCTTGGAAGCCTCCTACTTCGGGTTGTGGAGTTTAACCAAGAAGTTTGTAAGGGCAAGGAGATTGCCTACTTCGCAAAGATCTACCATGAGTGAGGTTAGTACTGTGTGGACTAAACCATGGTGGAATAGACAAGTCCGCTTCTTCATGGACCCCTTGTGGGTGGAGCCCTCTGTGGACTCTCGCATACGTTACCCTCCGTGGGTTGAAGTCTCCACTAACGTGGACGTACGATAGCATCACCTATCGGAACAACGCCAAAAATCCCTGTGTCAACCTTTGCGTTTGATCTTCCTATCCCTTCCCTCTACTTATATTTGCATGTCTTTACTTTCTACTGCAATACTCTTAGATATGCATGTGTAGGGTGTGCTTGACTTGTTACAACTGCTAAAACTGGCCCACAACTAAAATTGGGAAAAGGCAAAGTTTTTATTTGGTCAAGTAGTCTAAACACCCCCCCTCTAGACATACTTCAGATTCTACAACCCATTCCAAAAATAATAATTAAATGCACCTTTAAAAACAATACTTTAACTATGTCGCGGGCGTGTGCATGTGTGGTTGGTCATGAAAAAGTCAATGACGACAGCGGAGAGAACCAACAACTATGAACGGATGCAAGTTTTGAAAAAATAATGGTAACGGAGTGTTGATGCAATGTTAATGATGTGAATGATGAGATGATGAATGCGACAAACAGATGAATCACACGACAACACTCGAAATAAATGGAAGGCATCTGGAGTGTCGGTCTCAGGTTGTTACAGGTGGAGTCTCGTGCTTGAAATTCCAGGAAGCAACAGTGACTAAACCGAGGAAATGCGCACAACTGCACCCATATTACTGGCCTAATGATGCCATGGACCATATGGTGCAGGAATGATCCCCTCTTGCCACATCACCCAAGAATGTGACCTCTTCTTATTGTTAATCTATAAATTGAAACATTAAGGTGGTGTTTGGCTGGGTTGTGGATTCTTGGAAGGAGCTCCGAAAAAACTGTTGTGGAAAAGTAGCTACGAAAAATATGATGTGAGAAAGTTGTAGTTCATTTGGCAAACTAGCTATATGATCTGTGGTTGTGGAGATAAATGTGTGAAATACCCCGAAAGTTGAGAGATTGATTGCATGTTGATTAATGATAATAACATCATTACATGTCGATTTAGAGCACTAATAAAAATCTAACTAAATAATTATCTAACTCTTACGATCAATATGATATTTTGATACCACGGAGAGCATCACAACGTGTGCATGCATCATGTGCTAGCTACCCTTGCACTTCGATCAATCGATCAGGGCCTAATCGCTCTTCATCGATGAAAATTAGGAGCTCTTCACCTTCCTTCGTCGCTCAATGGCTGACCAGCTTGCAGGAAGGAAATAGATCGAAACAGTATTCACTTACGAATGGCAAAGGTGGTTAAATTCATAGGGGTAAATTGGAAAGGCCATGTAGCCAAAGCCGCAAAAGCACCTCGACCGCCGCTTTCACGCGTACGTGCGTTTTTTATATGGCTTTCAAAAATCACGGTGGCACAGTTCTTTGTTTGGTTGACAGTCAGCTCTGACGCAACAGAATCCGATGGGGAAAGCCAAACCAAACATGGCCTAATTAATGCTCCCAAATTTAGTAAATAAATTATGGCATAAAGTGTTTGACATCTCAGCAAACAAAATAATAGAACGATGATGACAAAGAAAAATTATATGTAGGCGTTGTATGATCACCTCTATAGCTTCATTTCTTACATTATATGAAATCTTGCCTGTATAAATTGTTAGAGTATCCACAACGAAATGCCTAAAAGGGGTGCTAGGATTTTGTTCTCGTCGATGGGCAGTTGATGGGTAGAATCCTGGCCCCTCTTGTTGTGTCGAATCAAAAAGTTGAGTTGAGCACTCCTTAATTTTTTGCCTTACGACATGGAAACAGAAAGTTATAGTCAACGTCTTCGTTATGAACTTTCTTTTTGGGGGGTTGGGTGGGGTGGGGAATTCATTTATATTTTTTGGATGTTTTATTTTTGTTTGCATGTTTCCTACTTAAGCATCTACTTAAGGAGTCAACGCTGTAAATCGGTGGTGGAGGTGAGACATAAACCTTGTGGCCATTGCTTAGGCTATGAATCCCTTGCACAAACTATATTTTACATCCTATCGTGTTGTAGATGATTTTAGCATTAAAGCGATCACGGGGCTAGTGCTATCCTGGCTCCTCCCCTGTTGTAAATGCTATTATGTCGGTGGTCTGTGATACGTTTGCTATGCTCTTAATTTTAGGAAGCCAAAAAATGCACTCGATGGCGTTTCTTTCCCATTCAGTTTGTCTATGGAAACTACTAAATATCACAAAAACCGTGTCGCACAAACTGAACAAGTATGAAAACATACCATGGGACAAAAAATATTAACTTATCCGCCGAACACCACTATGTTCTTTTTTGTTCTCAACCATATATAGAATCGAAGAAAAGGAAACCCTTTCTATCAATGAACTGTTGCCTCATATCTCAACAAAATTGGTTGGTTTGTTTTATGGAAGCCTTTCTCCACTCATCATGACTCCAATAACATGTTGCCTTACCGTCCATAAAATGAGAAAAACACATGTGTCCACGTCCAAACTAAGACACATTATCTTTTGCGATAAGTGGTTCCTATCAGCCACCTTAATTCACGAGGAATCAGTTAGTATCATCCAAGTCATTTGGGTGTAATCTCATGGTCCTTGATATGCATGATTTCCAAAACAATGTAATATCATGCTATTTTGAGTATTATATGTTTTAAAATTATGTGTCACCAATATTATATCTATTAGTGTAAGAGATTTTATATTATACTTCCTTCGTAAAGAAATGTAAGAAGTACAAAAGGAAATCAACAGATACAAAGAATCCACATCATATACTCAATATTACTGTACTATCAGTTTTACACAGATATGTATCCATACTAATATTTATTTTGAAAATCATCCATATTAATATGAACAATCTACATTTAACCACCAAATAAAATCCAGGCTGTACAATATCTGGTGTCACGTCTTGACTGCGAAGGTGAAAAAACTCGAGCAAAATCCAAATGTCACCGCCAGTACATAAAAGGCTGTTTTTTCTACAGATAAGGAAAATTCCCAGCTCATCTCTCGCCGTATACTGCTTATACGCTTTCCTCCTTCGCCGACGATAAATACACGACACACCACCAGAGGAGAAAAGAAAAAGACGGATCAAATCACCTAGATATAATAGATTAAAATATAAAATCCACAACCCTAGCCTGCCTGCCTGCCATGACGCGGGACGGCGTGCCACCGGCGGCGCCTGCCGGCGGCGGTGCTGGGGACGGGCCGAGGCGATGCGGGCAGTGCGGGCACCACGGGCACAACGCACGCACGTGCACAGCGCGCCCCGTGAAGCTCTTCGGCGTGCGCATCGGCGACAAGCCAATCAGGAAGAGCGTCAGCATGGGCAACCTCGCGCAGCTCGCCGAGGGCAGCGGCGGTGCCAGGGCCGAGGGGTACGGCTCCGAGGGCGACGACGACAAACCCCACAGGAAGCGAGGTGGGATTTTTATTTTCTTTCTCTCCCCTGTTTTAGCCTAGGAGAAGATGAGATCATTTGTTTTGTTGCATGTGTATGCAGGCGTAGTCTCTGTTCTGTAAAAAAAATGTGGTCTTGATCGCCCTGTGATGCTTCTTACGTAGTTAAGATGATTGTTTGTTGTAGTGTGCAAATATGTGGTTTTAATGTGAAGGTGCAGTTTTGCTGTTGGCTTTTAAGATGGTAAGTGAGAAAGTTTTCAGTGCCGATCGAAGTAGTTTTCTGAAACTTCGCGAAAAGTACTGCTTTTAATCTCGTAGTAGGTTATGTGGCAGTTGGGATTTTTGTTTGGTATACGATGCCTAGTGGTGTGCAAAATTAGCAAACTATACTTAATACTGTAGTTGCTTGGGAGCTACTCATGTTTGAGTTTTTAGCTCATCATTTTGTTCGATTACTTACAGATTTAGGGGTTTACTGGTGGTGAGTGGTGGTTGTGACTGCTTCTTGTCATCAGAATTTACTGTTCTTTTGGAGGGTTTCTTATACCCAAGGAATTGATTTTTTGAAGTAAATATTTGATTATGACGCTTCATGTTCACAACTTCAAGTGTAACTGTTTGCCTGTTCGGACTTGCTTTCCAAATTTATTTTTTTAATAGGTATAGTCGAGCTTAGTATGGTGAGTTTGTCATGGAAGTTTCAGGTATAGTGCAGCAACCTTTGGGTACCGGATCACAGATTTTGAAACAAATCTGTACTTGTGCTTCTCTTTCGCTGCTGCCATTCAAGCTTGTGTTTTGTCACTTATTTGACCAAATGATTTTTTCACAACCCAGAAATAATATTCATTACAGCCACCAATATCATAAACTAGGTTACACTCACTCTGTATTTTGTATACATGATTTGCATTCTTGTCATGTGAGATAGATATACAGTACTGTTATAACTTTCCATGTAACTTCATGATTGTTCTTTATTCTGTTGGCATTGCTGATTTTTCTTTTTGCTTGATTTAAAAATTTGGATGAATATGTCGAATTTGCATTGAAGGATCCGTTTATTTTGTTGGGTGACAGGTGAGTCATGGTCAGAAGAGGAGCACAAAAATTTTCTACTTGGATTGAATAAATTAGGAAAAGGTGATTGGCGTGGCATATCCCGTAATTATGTTGTCTCGAGGACGCCTACTCAAGTTGCTAGCCATGCTCAGAAGTATTTCATTCGCCAAACAAATGTTAATAGGAGAAAGAGAAGATCAAGCCTCTTCGATATGGTTATTGAGGATGTGAGCATCTATCCCTACCTTTTTATTTCTCTGCATGTAGTGTTGTTGTGCAACCAGGTCCAGCTGATTGCATTCGGGTAAAAATGTCGGGATGCATTCTTAAGAGTGGTGCTTATTCTTTTCCTCGTTGTTCCTGTTGCCTTAGTAAGTTCTCATATAGCTGTTAGCGTAGAATCACCATGTTATATGAAGTAAATAAGACTTCTCAAACATAACAATTTTTAAAATATTTATTGCTTGTCCCCCATTGTACCAATTGATTATGATTGTTCTATGGTTTTTAATCAGCCTGGTGACCAGTCACTCTCCCGTTCATCGTCACAAGAGATGCCGCTCTCCCGTTCATCTTCACAAGATGTAGAAGAGTTGGTAGATGATCTACGGCCTGTTACTGCTCCTGTGACACCACCCGCTCCTATGCCCGTGATAACATCTGTTTCAGTCCGGCCACCAATGCCAGGAATGGCACCGCCTGCTCCTGTGCCTATGCTAACATATGCATCCGCCCCGTCACCAGTTCTAGCAATGACACATCAACCTCAGGGCAATGAATCGGTTGGTTCAAGCTCAACTGCTGGAGAAGCAGGGATGGTGATGCCACAAGTGATGCCCTCATATGCTTATCCTCCCATGATGATTCCTGCACCTCACTATGTCCAAGCAGTTTTTCCGTTTCCATACTATAGCTATGCTCCAGTGTTCTATGGGCCGCCAGTCTCTATGCAAGCATCATCATCAGGTACAGTACAAGTATCACATGAGCCTGTCAGGCCTGTTGCCGTCCACTCAGTTCCCCCGGTAAATGTCGAAGACCTATACAACATGTCCCAACTGAACCTGAAGGGTGACTCAAGTAGCAATGGTGTTGCGCCTAACTTGCCGTTGCCTCCAAATCCGAATGGGAGACCAGAGAGGCAATCTGCTTTCCATGGAAAAGGGCCTGGGAACGGCTCATCAAACGGACCAATACCGACAAAATGATTCTGTGGCTCGACCTTCTTTAATGTGTATGTAACCCTTAGCTATGATAGTAAAATCATGATATAGCTTTCTTGGTCATGTTCCGATAGTAAATTTACTGTTAGTCTGTCATGAAGGTTGCATTTGTGTTTTGCCCAAATTCACGTTGATTCTCTCATTTTTTGCACCTTCTGAAGTATAAGATGCACAGTTTGTTGTGGATGAGGTAGGGATGAGCTTATCTTGATCATGATATGTATGTTTCTTCAGAGTGCGTTCAACATGGTACCATGAACGAAAATATCGCGGCCAATAAAAATTTTAGCGCGTCACTGTAGCACTTTTAAAACACGGGCTAGTGAGGTGTCCAACCCAGCCCAATCCAACGACCCCATCGGCAGCAGCACAGAGTTTGCTGCGCGCGTAAGTCGGATGTTGCGCGCGATAGCGCAGCGCGTGCTCAAATTTTTTTAGCGCGCGCACTGTTTTGGAGCGTCTATTGAAGCTGCCCCGCGTAAAAAAAAGAATCTTTTAGCGCACAGAGCATTTTTTGGGCGCCAGTTGGAGATGCTCTTAGGGCATCTCACGGCGAGCCGCAAACCCCCGCATATGTGCGGATCACGAAATTCATCCAACGCGGGCTTGTATCAGTCCGAAGGACGGTCCTTTGTGGGTACCCGGACAACAACAAAGCCCGTGTTTGACTGTCCCGGCCCACAAAAAAATCCTTCCTCGCTTCAGCGCGTCAGTGTTGCATTCATGCCCGCCCAAAGCGGAAGCTACCTCTCACTGGCCGAGAAGTGGCGCGAGTCTGCCACCCACATTAATGTCATGCAGTTATTGAGGCGTCTACTCCGACGCCACCGGTCCGTCCCTCCACGGCCATGCTATATACACTGTCGTAGTCATCCACATTTGATCCTTTCTCCTCTCCACACCATGACTTTCTCGCGGTCCAAAGTTCCGTGGAACGAGCTGCCGATGGACCAGAAGAAGGATATGATTGTCCTTGTTTTCGGCAGGCAGCCGGAGGACGACAACATCCCGATGCCACCCTCCTCCTCAATGCCACCATCGCGGGGTGCATTGCACCATGACCATCGACAAGGCCCGTGCCCATTACATGGACATGGTGTGGGAGAAGCATTTTCGTGAGGTGCACGCAGCCGCTACCTACAACCACCACCTTCTTCAGGAGCACTAGCAGGTGGAGGAGCAGTTTGCCGTCAGCAGGGTGATCGTGCCGGAAGGAGATTTGGTGCAGCAGGCGGCGCTGCTCGAGTCCTACCGCTTCGCCCGCCAGATCGACGTCGACCTCTGACAGTACCGTTAGCGTCAGGCGGAACTGGAGGCCGCCTACAAGGAGAGGCGAGAGTCGAGGTGTTCGGCAAGAGCGACGATGAGGACATCGCCGTTGCGACCCAGCGAGCTGCCCACCGCCATGACCACGAAGTCGGCACGTCCACGAACGCCGGCGGCAGCGAGGAAGAGTAGTGCATAGTGTCGCAGCCGCTCGGGTCCCAAGAAGGCCACCGCTCCATACCTCCCGTTGAAGGAAAGCTTGGCAGCCTCAACGTCATCGGCCGATTAGCCGCTTGACTGCGACGTGGAGGCTGACAACTTCACTTTCCGAGGCTCTAGAAAAGGAGGTTACGGAGGCGGAGCTGGAGAGTGCCGAGGCAGAACTTTAGAAGGCGGAACTTCAGTTCTCGGGGCTCACTGCCGGACACGGGGAACGGGTGCCGGTGATCATGAGGTGTATTATTATACCTCCAGAGTTGGACGAGCACCGCTTAGTTGATGTAAATGTAATGAAATCCTTCATGTTCATATAAAATCCATCATGTTTATATGAAATCCGACATGTTTACATGAAATCCGCCTGTGTTTACATGAGTTTCGTCCGATTGGTCCACGAAGTGTTTGAAATGTATGCAGATAGCGTCGAAAAGCGGCCTCCCGCATATGTGTTCGCACACTCATTTCTCCTATCCACGTAGGATTGCATAAGGAAATTTGCGAGTTACCGTTGAATATGCCCTTATCTTCTTCGGAACTACACATTAACGGTGAGTCATTTTCTTTTTCTTTTTTTAGGAGTTGACGTTGAGTTGCTTATGGGTATGTTATCCGTACCGCATGTCTGCTTTCCCAAAATGCTATGGGCTTGTGAATGAATTGTTTGTTGTGGCTTCAGACGTTGCCTCTTGAAAAATTTGCTTCACCTACCCCTATTGGGGTTACGATGTTCACGGCGGCCATAGATTAGGTGGAGTGGTTATTGTAGTTTCATAGCGATGTTTCTATTTTTGCAACAGGTTTATGAATGAATTGCCTAGTATGTCTTCCGATGTTGCGTGCATTCTTTTTGTGATTGTGTGATTCTTGTTCTAGTTATAGATTTGAGTATAAGAGTGCTATAAGTTTGTGAATGATTTGCATGTTGTGCCTTCAGACGTTTCCTATTTAATTTTCTTCTCCTACCCCTTTTTGGGTTATGATGTTCACGACTGCAAAATATCAGGTTGGGTGGTTGTTGTAGTTTTATAGCAATATTGATATTCTTGCAACGGTTTTGTGAATGAATTGCCTGGTATGGCTTCCGATGTTGCCTACATTTTTGTATGATTGCGTGATTCTTGTTCCAATTATAGATTTGAGCATCAGAGTGTTAAAGGTTTGTGAATGAATTGCATGTTGTGGCTTCAAACATTGCCTATTTAATTTGCTTCTCGTATCCCTTTTGGAGTTACGATGTTCATGACGGCAATAGAGCGGGTTGAATTGTTGTTGTAGTTTCATAGCGATATTTCTATTTTTGCAACAGGTTTGTGAATGAATTGCATGGTATGGCTTTAGATGTTGCCTGCATTTTTTGTGTGATTGCATGGTTTTTGTTCCGGTTGTCCATTTGAGTATCAGAGTGCTACAGGTTTGTGAATGAATTGCTTGTTGTGGCTTTAGATGTTGCATGTTGAATTTGCTTCTCCTACCCCGGTTGGGGTTACGATGTTCACGGTGGTGATAGATCAAGTGGGGTGGTTGTTGTAGTTTCATATCGATGTTTCTATTTTTGCAACAGGTTTGTGGATGAATTACGTGGTACAGATTCAGATGTTGCGTGAAAGTTTGGTGTGATTACGTGGTTTTTGTTCCAGATGTAGGTTTGAGTGTTAAAGTGCTACAAGTTTGTGAATGAATTGTGTGTTGTGGCTTGAGACGTTGCCTGTTGAAAAGTTTGCTTCTCCTAACCCTATTAGGGTTACGATGTTCACGACGGTGATAGATCATGTGGGGTAGTTGTTGTAGTTTCGTAGCTATGTTTCTTATTTTTCTATAGGTTTGTGAATGAATATCCTAGTATGGCTTCAGATGTTGCTTGTAATTTTGTGTGATTGCATGATTTTTGTTCTAGATATAGACTGGAGTCTCACAGGCTACAGGTTTGTGAATGAATTGCATGTTGTGGCTTAGACACTAAGAGCACCTCTAGGAGACCCCGTATAATGCCCCGACCCGCAAAATAACCGCCAAAATGCCCACCCCTACCCGCGAAAACGCAGGTTCTCCCCCCCGCCCCGTCGGTGCCCTGTATATATCTACAGCGGTTCGTTGGTGGGACATTTCAGCCCACGTTTTCCCCCACCAACCGCCGTCGGGCGCCGCCTTCGATTCCGACCATACCAGCCGTCGGGGTCACGCCAGCGGGACACCACACGCCCTAGATCGACCTCCACCACGCCCTCGTGCCTCGGTTGACCGGAAAGCTGCAGATCGGCGGCTATTTTGTCACGGCCACCGGATTTGGCTTTTCCGGCCACGGGCGGCTCTGTCAAAGCCATGGATTGGTTGGGGAGCACCTCGCACAACCCCCGACAAAGCGCCAACACCCGCATGCAGGTATTGGTTCATCCTCAAGTCGCCAGTGATGGTTTGTCGACAAGGACTCTTTCGGCCGTTGCCGGTGCTCGGTAGTCGCACAGCGGCTCACCGGCTTATCGATGCCGCTCATACAGTGCGACGACTGCCTAGAGATAGTGTTGCGGCTCACATCTAGCACACGACAACACCTAGGATGGGTATTCTTCAAATGCAATAACGACGGGGTATGCCCTTCTTTCTGTCCGGCTTTGTCATTTATTTGCTTAAATCTTGGTAGCTTATTGAGGTGTTCATGTGTGTAGGAATGTGGATGCTCATTTTGGTATTGGGAAGAAGAATACATCAATTTATTGATAGAAAGAAACTTAATAGATGTTTGTGCACTTCTTAGTATAATTGAGGCTAACGATGCAGCTGCATGTGTAATTAGAAAAGAAATTAGAGGGGAAGCAATGTCTAATTCTTTATAATCAAAGTCGAAGAATGAAGAATGCAATATGAAGAATCCCCGAATCAACAATGAATGCATGGGGAAGATGTTGATCCAACTAGTGGGAGGAGTTATGGAAGTTGGATATCTTCTAAAATGCCTAATTATGGTTCTTGTTTTCTTTGGTCTTGATGTTTTAGCAAAAATTTGGTGAATTGTGGTGTATCCAATGCCTTTGAAGAAAATAAAGAAGCAAATAAATGTGTTTTCATGCTTGAAATTGGAATGGAAATAACACATTTTGTGGGCTGGCGTCAGTGACGACCGAGCAGACCCCGCAAAACGGGCCCGTATAAAAGGATATTTGCATATTTTGCGGGCTGGCGTGGGCGGCGGCCGAGAAAACCTCACAAAACGGTCCCGTATTGTCATGCCCAAGATACGACCCTATCCTCAATTTGGCACGAGGGCCTCGTCAGGGATAGAAGCGCATGTCGTCGTGTCGCAAGAATGGATATCGTTACAAGTACATGTACTGAAAATAATATATATATATATATATATATATATATATATATAGAATTGGCTTACATTCGCCACAAGCTACATCAGAGTCACATCAGTACATTATATAATCATCAAGAGTAAGAGCAGGGTCCGACTACGGACGAAAACAAACGAGAAAAGAAGAACAACGTTCATCCTTGCTATCCCAGGCTGCCGGCCTGGAACCCATCCTAGATCGAAGAAGAAGAAGAAGAAGAAGCAACTCCAAATGTACAATCAACGCGCTCGCGTCGAGTAACCTTTACCTGTGCCTGCAACTGGTGTTGTAGTAATCTGTGAGCCACAGGGGACTCAGCAATCTCATTTCCAAAGGTATCAAGACTAACAAAGCTTAATGGGTGAGGTAAGGTTACGTGGTGAGGTTGCAACAGCGGCTAAGCATATATTTGGTGGCTAAACTTACGTGTACAAGAAATAAGAGGGGGAGGATCTACGCATATCGGACGTGAACTACTGATGATCAAAAGAATGATCCTGAACACCTACCTATGTCAGACATAATCCCACCGTGTCCTCGATCGGAGAAGGAACTCACGAAAGAGACAGTCACGGTTACACACACAGTTGGCAAGTTTTAATTAAGTTAACTTCAAGTTATCTAGAACCAATGTTAAACAAAGTTTCCACGTTGCCACATAACCGCGGGCACGGCTTTCCGAAAAGATTTAACCCTGCAGGGGTGCTCCATCTAGTCCATCACAAATTACCACAAGCCACATAGAAATCCTCGATCACGACACTCGCGATCTCGTCGGATTCCTTAGTGGAAAACCTCAACTCTGAGATTACCCAAAGCATCACCGGAATCCCGATGCACAAGATATTTCATCAAAGGTAAAACTAATCCAGCAAGGCCGCCCGACGTGTCGACGAACCCGATAGGAGCCACGTATCTCGTTCTCAGGACACGACGGATGAGCTAGACGTCGGGATCGCTAAACCTTTGGGTGACCAGAGGGGCAGCGGGCATCGCTTAGGTGGGACCAACACTCATGAGGAGCACTGGCCCGGGGGTTGATTAAATTATCCTTGGGTTAATTACTCCCTGTGCAGTTCATTAGTTATTAGGCAAATGTAGTACCAAAGTTGGGCCTTGCCAGACCAGCTTTAATCTAAAACTAATTATCAAGGGGGTCCCCATAACAACCCCAATCGTGTTAGGAGCGCTCAATTATGGAACATAACACCGGTAGCCGAAAACTAAGGGGGCAAAGGTGGAACAAAACACCAGGCTAGAAAGGCCGAGCCTTCCACCTTTTACCAAGTATACTAGATCATTGATGGCGCGCGTTGCTGCGCCCATTCATTTTGAATGTAGGGTTAAATTTTATGTAAAACGTAATGTTTTTGTTTATTTTGAAATGAAAGAGTGGAGACTGTAAGTTCCATTAAGTCTCCATTGGCCTTGTTCTTCGCCTTATTCGTTTACATTGCACATGGACCCCAACAGTCTGCATGTCGTATCACCCATTTGTGCAAGAAATTTTGCCAACAGAAGAATATAACAGTTAATAAACAATAACTGAAACTTGACGCATACAAAATATAGATGATAGATTTAAAAATGATATTGGTATTAAAGAGATAGGGGACAAAAAACACTCCTTAGATAGATTGATAGTATACAATACATCAGAGACACCAGTTATATATTTTCCACTAAAAGGACAAACAAAGATGTATCTTAGTTACATGACACAGTTATGGCACAAAAATAGTAGCATCTCTAGTCCTGCATCTGCAATGCTGAAATGGTCCTGGTGTAACTGAAAATGGCATTATCATTCAACAAACTTACAATAGTCTATATAGTGCACTCTAATAAATCAGATGACTCCATGAATGCAAACCTCCATTCACCACATATTCTGCAAAACACAACCTTAAAGGAGAGAACACATATAATCCTATATTTTCAGGCCTCCACCGACACAACTGACAATACAAAGAATGGCACTCCAATGTACTTCATAAAAAGGAAAAAAAGACAAAATCTTGGTCCATGAGTTTTTCTTTGCGCTCCCGCCTTTTTCTTTTCAGTAGTCAAAACAAGGGAAATGTAACCATGTAGAAGAGAGATACCATGTTGACAAAATTTAATTATAAATAGCAAATAACCACCCAACCAAGTAGTATTGGGTTGAGATTTAGTTAAGGAGGTCGCCAGATCTGGAACGGCAATGGCAAGAGATAGGTTGAGATTTACCATGTCTCAAAAAACATTAAGATCACCCATGCCCATATCCTCTCTAAAAGCTGGCACTGAGAGCAATGTGATACGTTACATGATTTAGGATAAAAGTCTACTTACATATCGAATAAAAAAATTGTTACAGAAGGAACGCGGTGATGACATAGGGAAATAGACAGGATTGGAAGATTTGCAGTTAGCTATCTAATTTTGATTTCCGAGTTAATGTTCAAAACTAACAGTAACAGGAGCAATGTTTGATCAATAGTTGCCTCTTATCATGATTCATGAACCATGTATATTCTATCAAGTCTGATTCCTTCTAGGCCAATGGTTTTTGCCTTCTCTTGAATGGTAAACAGTTGATAAATGAAAGCACTGGGAAGAACAGAAACAAAGTTAGGCTTGATTTTGTAGTTGCAAATAGTACCAGGGCCTTACCAAAGCAAACAATTTGTATTGCATAAACATTAGTTTATGCCTAATTAGTCTTAAGGAGGTACTTGCATTATCACCTTCCTACAGTATACATTAAGCAAACAGCCACTGAGCACTCAGACAACTAAAAATACAATAGATAATACTCCCTTAGTGTCTAAATATAAAACTTTTTAGATATTACAATACAAACTACATATGGAGCAAAATGAGTGAATCTGCACTTAAATGAGTCTATAACTCTATATACATCCGTATGCAGTTCATATTGAAATCTCTAAAACGTCTTATATTTAGAAATGGAGGGAGTAGAAAACATGATTAGCTAATAATGCGTACTTGGCTGTTTCGGATTGTCTTATAACATTCTTGTAGTGTCCGCAATAGGAGCCTCTGGTTCACTTGTTCGCATTGTTGGTCGCGTGGCCATTGCCTGCTTCACCATCAACATCTAGAGGTTTTGTAAAATCAAATAAACATATCACCATTGATGAGTTCACTCGGTATTAATGGCATGAACGGAGAAAGCCAAAGCTAACCAAATCAATCAACCGGACCAGAGAAACCAAGTGACCAATAGAAGCAATGGGAACCTACAAGCAGAGAAGGGTCTGGTGGTGCTAGCAGCCAAGGGAGGGGCGGAGAAGGAACTTATTATGCTGGACCCGTCGTCGTGGCCTCATCCCCCCCTCTCTCTCTCTCACACACACACACACACACACACCGTCACCGCAGTCACCATATGCCATCATTGAAGTCGCCGCCTCCTCTTTGTTGCCACCGGCAAACCCTAATCTCCGCCATCGCTTGCTGCAGGGAAAGGAAAAGGGGAGCAAGATTGATTCATGTTCGTAAGTTTTTATGGATCAGAAAAGTCATTATTTCAGGAATCTGCTTACACCATATCTAAGACCATGTTCCAATACATTTCTTTGCATATCGGTGTTAACTATGGCATTCTGTGAAGTAAGCCTTGCAACTATATGTCAGTACAACATTGGTCGGAAAAGTCCATTGCCTTGGATAGATTAGAACCAAGAGCAAAAGATGTACACTCTAGAAAATAGCACACATTGGTATTGAACATGTGAAAAATTATACAACACAACATAAACGAACGTGAATATCATATATTAGAGCAATTCAGAATTTGGTATACCGCTAACGTACACATACCAGGGTAGTGTGTCTCTGGCACCGCGAGCATGAAGCATGGAAGGGCTCAGTAGTGTGGACAGATCAGGAAGACGGCAGGGCGGGGCACTCGTGGCCAAGACGCGGATCGCCAATGGAGGGGCCTAGGTGAGGACCGAGGAGGCGGCGGAGCATTTCTAGGAGAGGGCAGTGCTACGCTCTGTTGGAGGGAGTGGAGCATGGGGCAGCTGCACGTTGGGCGAAGCGACAGAGCATCAAGCACGAACGGCGCCGCAGACTCCACAGTCTCCACGGCGCATCCTGTACGGAAGCGCTGGTGCGGCCAAGAGTAGGGAGGACGCCGGGGACTCCACGCCGCATCCCACGCGAGGATCGGTCACCCTCATCGTGCGTCTGCTGGTTCCTCACGCTGGATCACCTAGCAGAAGACGGGATGACGGCCCATCGGCCGCGTCGCCCGCAACCCCGATCCGTTCGATGTGGATAGTAGAGAAGGGAATACAGCGAGGACTCGTAATGGGCTGTTTGTTCTTGGTTAGATAAATGGGATGTCCGGTCCAGTTAACGAGAGGGCTCCGTTTTGGTCTGTGGAGTAGCAGCCCATAGGACAGTTGGGCTAGTATTTTCTAGACGCGAGACAAATGGCTTTACACACAGATACAACGACCAAAAACATCTAGATCATGAAATCAGACGGCCTAAAACTCAAATCGCTGTGAGGGCTCGGTTTAGGTGCCCGCAGCCCCGATCCGTTCGCTGTGGATAGTAGAGAAGGGAATACATCTAGGACTCATAATGGGCTGTTTGTTCTCGGTTAGATAAATGGGTTGTCCGGTCCAGTTAACCAGAGGGCTCCGTTTCGGTCTGTGGAGTAGCATCCCATAGGACAGTTGGGTCAGTATTTTCCAGACGCGAGACAAATGGCTTTACACACAGATCCGACGGCCAAAAACATCTAGATCATGAAATCAGAGGGCCTAAAACTCAAATAGTTGTGAGGGCTCAGTTTAGGTACGATTTTACTGTCCTTACTAGGTCCATTAAATTAAATAGCATTTAATAGGGTGATATGACAAGGAACCCATGTTATCACATGGAAGCAACTGCACCTGCAACTAGCAACGCTAACAACATGGTCAAGCAAGCAGTAACATAGCCAATCAGTGGTTTGCTAGGTCGAACAGGTTGAAGTTTATCATGGCATTGTAGAGAGGCTGATATTTAACATGTGGTAGGCAACGAGACATAAACAATAGAAGCGGTAAAACTAGCATGACAATGATAGTAATGGTATCTGGGGAAATGGTCATCTTGCCTGAGATCCCGCTTGGAAGAAGAATAACTCCGTGAAGTCGGCGAACCAACGTAGGCGAACGGGTCCTAACATTCCGACACGCTTGCAGAACTCTAACGAGACGGAGCAAACCGGAAACAAACGTCAACACAGATATTCACCACACGTTGCACAACATGATGCACAACCTACTATGATGCATGATCAGTTCACTGATGCAAGGCATGGCATGGCAATTCACCTCACACAAACACTACACATTAAGTGAAGCTCGATATGCAACTCGTTGCATATCGACGAAACTCCATGTTTAATTATTAGTTCACTCCTGTTAATTTACAGGGCAATATTTAATTGTTGATAACATGGCAAGGGGTGAAGCGGGTGATTCTACCTGTCATCCTAGTCGGTTAACACGCGGAACATAGATCGGAGCTACGTTACAAGAGACATGCAACACATGATTATGCCATGAATGCGTCATGCATGCAAGTTCAAACAACACGGGCAAGAAGAGAAAGAAGCATGTGTCGCCACGGCGAGCGAAAGGGAACCATGGAGGCAAGACGGAAACGAAGCCACGACAACGTTCCTATCCCGATAACTCAGCAAGATATCGGTGCCAACGAATAGGGAGCGCGTGCGGGAACGCTAAATAAAGATGGGGTGATCCCGCTACCGGGTTCCCATGTGTCGAGGGCATGACGAAAAGGAAGACAACGTGCAACGGGCAAACATATGGCGCAGCATACGATACATCTCATACATCATATGCATTCGGTACACGACACGTGCCATCGGTATACCTTCGAAGCATGCATATCGGACATGATCGGTTCGGTGAAGAAGAATAAGGATCGTCGTGTTCGTCGTGCTACTCGAGTCTTGTCGACGGTAGTCGTACTCTTGGCGTCGGTAGACGGGTCTTCGACGACGGTAGTCGAACACGGTTCCGTAGATGTCCGAGGGTCATCGAGGACGTCGTGGACTCGGCGAACTTGTCGACGACCCACGGTGGCGGGGATGGTGCACGCGGTCTTCGACGACGGTAACCAGTGACATCAGCCACATCTAGCAGCTTAGCGGCAGCAGCAACAAGCAGCAAGCTACAGCAGGCAGCAACTAGCGGACCACAGCGACGACGGCATCAAGCATCAGCACACAGCAGCTAAGCAGCAACTAGCAATAGCATCAAGCAACCTACAATGCCAGGCAGCAGGCAGCAAGCAAGCTAGCAGGCAAGCAAGCAGCAACTAGCATCTAACAGCAACATGCATCGACGCAGGCAAGCAACGGCAAGCAGCAGCCTCGGCCATATTAGGCACATGGCAGCAGCAAGAGCAACTGGCTCGACAGCACCGACAAAAGCAACACAGCCAACAACAGCATCGCCAACAGCGGCAGCTACAGCAAGCAGGCCAAGCATCCATCAGTAGAAGGCTTCGGCAACAGCAGCCAGCAGCAGGGCATCGCTAGCAGCTAACTACAACGGCGGCAGCAGGCAGCACCTACTAGCAAGCAATAGCAAGCAGCAGCTACAACAAGCTAGCAGCCGGCTAGCAACAGCAGCATCAGCACAGCGGCACAAACAACTAGCTAGCAGCTAACACAACAACTAACAACAGCAACACATGGCAGGCAGGGCAAGCAGCCTAGCAATCAGCAGCGGCAACAAAACGGCGACAACAACATAGCACGTGGCAATAGCAAGGCAGGAGGAGGCCGGGACCCTGGAGGTCTTGGCGCGGGGCGACCATGGTGGCGGCGCGGCGACCACGGCGGGCAGCGGCAAGAGGAGGCGAGGCCTGGAGGGGCTGGCGTTGCAGGGACAGGAGGAGGCCGCGACACATGGCTCCGGCGCGGGAGGCGAGCTCCATGGGCGGCGACCATGGAGAGGGCGAGGCCATGGGCGACGCGGGGAATGGCGAGGACGAGGCCTAGGGACGCGAGGTCGGGCACCGGCGGCGAGGACGGGAGGCCAGGGCGACGACGTCCTTGCGGCCGGCGACAACCGTCAGGGGCATGGTGACCCGTGAGGGAGAGGGGCGAGGCGGCGCGGGTTCGCGAGGGACTCCGGCGGCGAGGCGAGCCGGCGGGGCGCAGCGAGCACGGCTCCGGCAGGGGTTGCGGCGCAGGAGGGAGAACGAGAGGGGATCGAGGAGGGGTTGCAGCACATGGAGAAACGAGAGGGAGAGATGGCGCTGCGAGATCGAGAGGGGGAGGGGAGAACGATGGCGCACGGGGGTCATAGAGGGATCGAGCGAGGGAAGGCTAGGGTTGGGCCACGGCGCTTGGCCTTGGGCCGGCTGGCCTCCTCTCTCCCTCAAACTTGTTTTTTTTTCTTTTTTTAAACAGAAACACACACAAAGAAAGGAATTAAACAAAAATGAAAACAATAAAAAAATAGAAAAAATACCTTTGGCTCCTTTAAAACATACCCCAGCTATAAAATAGATTGGGCATTTTTTTAAACAAATAAAAATGAAACCTTTTTTGAAGAACAAAATAAAACCCCTTTTATAAATAAAATGAGACTCTAGTTTTTTTGAAAATAAACAAAAGGAAAAAAATAAAGGAAACCCAAGGGATTGCCTCCACATTTAATAAAAGGATTTTTAAAAGAAGATGAACCTTTTTTAAATAGGGGTTAAAACAGAAACTTTATCAAAACCACAAAAAAATGAAATAAGAGGGGAGAGAAGGGGAGTTACTATCGCACTTGAAACACACACACTCAAAACACCACACGCAACAGATGATGCAAGATGCCATGCATGATGCGACGATGCAAACTAAATGATGATGCAACAAATAAAAATAACACACGACGGAAACGGAATAGAAGGGGGAATCTTCTGGAACGTCGGCATCGGGCTGTCACACGTATAAAAGGATATTGTGTTATACGGGTCCGTTATGCGGGGTCTCCTCGGCCGCCGCCAACGCCAGCCCGCAAAAGTGTTTTTCCGCAAACTGCAAATGACTATTGCGGGTCGGCTTTATACGGGGTCTGCTAGAGATGCTCTAAGCTTTCTAGTTTTAAAGGGTTCTCACATTCAATTGAGGTCTCCAATTGGAATTGAAGCATCTGATTTTGATCGGATCAACAACTTCTCAAAGCTTTTCTATTGAATTATCTTATATTATACACCATGCTTCTTAATATTTAAGACCTCACAATTAATTCAGGTCTTTAATTTAAAATTGGGTCATCCGATTTTGACCGGATCAATAATTTCGTAAGGAGCTCTCTCATCAGTTTTTTAATCTTCTCTAATTTTGAAGTGCTTTCATTCAATGAAAGTATTCAATTTTGTATTTGGTTTACGGTTTTGACTGGGACAATAATTTTTAAATGAATCAACAACCATCGTCCTATAAAAACATATTAATCCACGCATCCTCCCACCATCTATATAGAAATAATTAATCATGTAATATTGTAGCACCAATGTAGTATATGTAGCCACTGACGCGAAGATAACACATACCACAGTATGAAAGTCTCATCAAATCACCTCATTATAACTAACAATAAACACATTCCATCATCTCTCTCACCTGCCAACTAAATACTTCATAAGTTCCAAAATATAAGGGGTATTAATATTTTTAGGAAAAATAAATTTCTTTAACTTTGACCAAGTTCAAAGCAAAATAATCAACATCCATGAACTTAAAAAAAAGTATGAAAATTCATTTTATGATGAATCTATCATACCAACTTCGTATTATGGATTTTGATATATTTCTCTACAATTTGATCAAAATTAAAAAAATGACTTTTTGAAAAAAGTTATATACCTTATATTTTAAAATAGAGTGTTTAAAAAAAAAACATAACTTCACCAACGGCGCATCACAGCGCACCCAAGTCTTCTAGTAGACTTCTAAACTTCAAGGGTAATCATCAAACGGACATCCTCAAAGTGTGCACGTACAGGCGTTGAAAAACCTCATTTTCTTCTCAAAATGCAACATCTTCCATATAAAGAGACGTTCAACATTACATTTGACATATAGTAATTATTCCAAAGTTATTAATAACTACTCCCTTTATTTCTAAATATAAGTCTTTTTAGATATTTTAATATCTTTACCTAATATTAAAGAGAGGATTATTTCTACACTTTTTTTTGGTTTACGGTGGGATCCAGATGATTTTTGGTCCATCTGCACCTAGATGTTTTCTGGTTCTCCCTTTTTTTAGGGGGATTCCAAACTTTATTAAAATTAAACAACATCAGCGGGATGCAAAGAGGGTCATGGAAGGATATAAGTCACATATGACGACCCCGAGGAAGCGATACAACAAATTTTGCAAGATTGTGGGCCTCGTGATTTAAAGTTCGACCTTCAAACATAGAATCACAGCTAGCCAAACAGGCTCCTCTCCTATTTATCTCTTTCATAATAGCTATATGGGGTTCTCCTGGGGAGGTCCTATATGACGCCTTCAGTGCCGGTAGGCGAACCGGCGCCTGCAGCGTTCCTCATCGTGGGTCGGCCCATATAAAATGTGTTGGTCCTTAAAAAATAAAAATAAAGTCATAATTTAAAAAAAATTATATTTGCGAAAATGTTCAATGACTATAAAAAAAGTTCAAAGATTTTTGAAATATGTTTATATATTTTCAAAAAGTTCACAGAGTCGAAAAATATTCATTGATTTTCAAAAAAAGTTCATCTATTTTCAAAAAAAGTTCATAAACTTTTAAAAACAGTTCATAAATTTTGAAAAAATGTTCACGAATTTCAAATTATGTTCAAAGATTTTCAAAAAAGTTCATCAATTCCAAGAAAAAAGATCATCAATTTTCAAAAGAGTTCATCAACTTGGAAAAAAGTTCATGGGCTAAAGCACAGATTGAATCTCTAAATAGGCCGGCTCATGGCGGAACGCTGCAGGCGCCGGTTAGCAAAATTTGCTTGTAACCGGCGCCTGTGGCGCTAAATAGGGTTTCCCGTTCTCCTGTTTGGTGTGTGCCAGAAAAGCGTACGATGCATACAACAACAATGGGTTGGCCCATTACCAAACCAACAGCTCGTGCCAGTTAAAAGAGGTCCACAAAAAATACTATCGACCGCAGGAAATCGAACACCTGGGCATTCACGTTGGATAACTCAAGATGCCAGCCACTCTACTACACAAGACTTATTGTTTAAATAGCAGCGTAACATAAAGTAAACCAACAGCCGCGTTGGATACAGGGAGCAAAAGAAAAACATGTTTTTTGACCAAATGAATATATTTTAGGACACGAATATTTTGCAAAGTTGTGAACAAAAGAATTAAACCCGAATAATAAAAAAAGGAATATTTTTTTCTTTTTATTTTTTTGAAACCTGAATATTTTTGAAAACACAAACAAATTTTCAAAACTAGGGGGTACCGTAGTGAATGTTTTTTTTTCGAATTTGCAAACATGTTTTTAAAATACAAAAATGAACTTTGAATATGAAAAGGTAAATATTTTTTCAAAACATGAACACAATTTTAAAACCAAGAGGTACTGTAGCTAACATATTGACTATCTATAGCTACTAATAAAGTGGGTGAATTTTTGAAATATGCCCATGAATGCATTGTTTAGTTCAATTTATTAAACTAGGGATATGGAAAGAATCTTTTTCTCCATCACGCCTTCACGTACGACAAACCTCGCTCGGTCCAATGACACCCTTCGCAAACTCACAATGCGTGAAGAGTCCAACTAAGATTTTATCGTCTATCCAACACAAACTACTCCATTTACATGATAACAGGTTGCAATGCTTTTCCCTATTATGTTAGCCTGGTGACAAAAATAATATATTTGTTCAACACTCTTGATCTCGCCGGATACGAAGGAGGCTCAATGATCTAGCTATTGGACCTGACCAACTTTGGTTATTGACAACTGGTATTGTGCGTATCGACGGCGAGGACGGCAAAGAGGACAAACAGAAACATGAGTGTGATGTCATATTGAATTGGAGGACGCGGACCCGATGATGAGGTATTAGTTATGTTTATTATGTTAGGGGCATGAGGCTGAGGTATTTAGCTATGCTCAATGGGTAAGGGCGTGTGGGGTTTGATTTCTTCCGTTGCAACGTATGGGCATGTTTGCTAGTAGATTACATATGAGACAAGATGAATGAATGTACGCTCTAAAATACATGTATACACATCCGTATGTAGTTTGTATAAAAATCTATAAAACTACTAATATTTAGGAACGAAGGGAGTAATTTATTATCACCAGGCCCGAAGCCTTAGAAAACAACTACTCCTCGAACACATCGGGGTTGGCATCATCGGTGTAGGCTAGCATTAACAGGAGTGATGACAACTTCTTTTTTTGGCATAGAATCGGGTGTGGCAGCTGCTCATCCTAGCCATCTTCTTTTGCTGGATGGCCCGATTGTGGGCATCAACACGGTTTGCAATGTGCGGCCTTAGCTCGTGCCTTGTGTCGGACAGCGTGTGCCTCCTCCTCCATTGCACATGCGACGTGATGGGCGGCTCGCTCCTACGCATATTCCCATTTGGAGTGAGGAGAAGCGAGGGCCTCTTCCTGCTTAGCTTGGGCGGCGACACTGGCAGCGCACGCCTCCTCTTCCTTGGCGGCGTCCGCTTCCTCTACACGACGAAGACACCGACACCATCTGATGGGGAGGTCTGGCCATCTTAGGAGGAGAGGTGGAGAGGGGGCACCATGGCTTGTGTGAGGTGCAATCAGGATGTCAAGGGAAAATTGAGGTAGTGGATGCATTTTGTAGTAGTCGACAGGAAACTGAGACGTCCAACGGGAAATTGAGGCAGCTAGCGGGAAACTGATGCGCTTGACGGCCAAAATGGGTGCGTCTAAGCTGTGAGAATCTGGACTGACGGACTCTCCTATTCCACCTCTCAATTTGAGTCCTCACTAAGGGATTTCAGACGTCCATATGTGTCCGATGCAAAGTAGGGACTGCATTGGAACGTAGATTTTTGAAGCATAGGCTTTCAAAGACCTCTTATCCTTACCATTCAATGTTGCTTTAAGATCTGTGTTATACAACTAGCTTACTACATGGAATTTTCTCTTTTTTGCTTCTTCTACAGAAAAGAACGTATGAACATCAAACTTGGCACAACAACAAAACATTCTTACTACAATGTGGAAAAAAACTTTCAGATTTTTTCATCAAACATAAATATACAAAATCTATTTTTTGAGTAAAAAAACTCATTTTGTATATTTATGTTGGTCGAAAAAACCTGAAAGTTTTTTTCCCACAATGTAGTAAGAATGTTTTGATGTTGTGCAAAGTTTGAAGTCCATATGTGGTTTTATGTGGAAGAAACAAAAAAACAAAAGTTCTTGCATGAATTGCGATGCAAAAATAGATGGCTGGATAAGGGGGTGTATCAAAGCCTATGCTTTCTCAAGTGTTAACCGAGGTGCATTGTAGGCCTCAAAGTTTCAAAACTGGACATCTGAGGCGAGGATATCCATATTAGAGATGCCCTAATAGAGTTTACCGGAAAGTTGATATACCATGTTTGTACTTAGAGCAACTCTAGCAGAGTTCCCATATCCGTCGTCGCCATAATGCATATGGTGGAGGCTAGCCACGCGTTGCGCAAACTTAGTTGTCATATTTCAGCCTTCAGTTTTAATTCATCTGTCTTCCTCATTCCAATACTTCAATTGCCCCAAAATTTAAATGTATCTTCCCCTTCTTGAGGGTGTGTGTGTCATTTCCTTCTCCGGTGTGTGTGTACCTTCCTTTGTTTGCTCCGACAGACCTAGAAAGTATGATCACCATTCATGTTTTCTCCCACAATTTTCACACCAAAACATCCATGGAATTCAGATCCAACATGATGAACTAATTCTACTCATCTATTCATTCAATTGTCCTCCGGCGCTGCTCAATTTCGAGCATACGTGCATCCATCTCTTCCTAATGTCATGTGCTCTCTTGCATAGTATTCCATCTCACCCTATTTGCTTGGGATCTTCTTCTCCTATATCTCTATCATTTGTTGCTTCCTCTTTGCAGTGTACTCCTTCATTGTCCTCGTCAACTCATTGATTTTTTTATCCCCTCCATGTCTCCTTCTCTGTTGAGCTTCTCCTTTGCTCTGTTCCTCAGTCGACCTGTAATAGATGTTAGAGTGGGACTTAGAGGCACCCTTTCCTCTCCACCACCATCATCACCTTCACCGTTATCTGATACGTCTCCAACGTATCTATAATTTTTAATTGTTCCATGCTATAATATTATCATACTAGGATAATTTTTAAGCATTTACTTGTTCGTTTATATTACTTTTGAGACTAACGTATTAACCCAGTGCCAAGTGCCTAGTGTTGTTTTTTTGCATGTTTTTAGATTTTCAGGAATACTGTACCAAACGAAGTTCAAATACCCCGAGACTTATTGATGATTATTTTGGACAAAAATAAGACGTGGAAGCTTGGGAAGAAGACCGGAGGGCACATGGGGTGCCCCCAAGCCAACAGGGCGCGCCCAGGGCGGTGGACACGCCCTGATGGCTTGGGGCACCTCCCAGCCTTCCTGGCCCGCATCTCTGGCCTATAAATTCACATTAATCCTAAAAAACCTAGAGAGCCTCCCGAAACACTTTTCCCATCACCGCTGTTCCACCATGTGCCCATCTAGAGCCGGAGGGTGATCGATCACGGAGGGGCCGTGCATCAACCTTGATGCTCCCATGGTGATGTGTGAGTAGTTTACCATTGGCCTATGAGTCCGTAGTTAGCACCTAGATGGCTATCTCTCTCTATGTTCTTAGTTCATATCTGTTTGGATAGCTCTTGTCGTCCTGAATCCAACAAGCTTGGGTTTGCTCGATTTGGAGCTCGTATGTGAAAGTTATGGCTGTTTCAGTGGCGAGCGGTAGTACCGCTGGCCCAACGGTAATACCGTGTGACAGCCCAAGACCGACGTTCCAGAAGATTCCCCCTTTATTCCGTTTTCGTCGTGTGTCTATTTTTATTTGTCGCATCGTGCGCATCATCAGCATTGCATCGGCATCCAGTTGCCGCCAGTTTTCAAACTTGCATCCTTTAGTAGTTGCTGGTTCTCGTCGTTGTCCGAACTGAGCCCGACCACACACGCATGCGCCCGCATCATCGTTTAAATTTTGTTTTCAAAAGTGTGCATAAAACTTTCTGTGATTGGGTTGGAATTTGACGTGTGGTCTTATTTTAATATAGCTAGGCCGCTTGTCGAATTTCGTCGCAATCGGAGACCGTCTGGTACCCGAACGAACGACCGTAGCGGCACCATATTCGGTCTATCGTCGGACGTCTTTTGGTGTTTTAAATCATTGCCAGGCCACCCATTTTCCCTCTCGTCTCCGGTTAACCACTCTACACAGCCACGTACCCATACCCGCGTGCGGAATCGTCCGATTCTGACCGCGCGGTTGGATCCGGGACAAAATTTCGCTAAACCTAGCCCCCCTTTTGTCTATAAATAGACCTCCTCCTATTTTTTAGACAGCCCTCACTCTCTCGTGGAAACCCGTGCCCCCGAAACCCTAACCCCACTCTCTCTCCCGCAGCCTCTCTCTCCCCAGCCGCCGGGCCCGCGAGCCCAGATCCGGCCCGCCCGGGCCCGGATCGCCCCGCAGCCGCCGCAAGGGACCCCGAGGTTCCTCCCCATGGCGCCCCTGCCCGAGGTAGCAGCCTCTCCGTGCCCTGAGCAACCCTCGTCGGAGCCCCTCGCTGGTCGCCGCCCGCCTGCCGGATGCCCCCGGAGTTCCCCCACGCTGCCGTCCCTCGCGAGCTCCTGCCAAGGTTTCCTCGCCGGCCGCCTCCCTGCAAACCGCCGCCATGTCCGCATCGCCCTCGCCAGACATCCCTCCGGGCTCGCCGGAGTGCGCCGCCCCTCCCACACCACCGTGACCCGCCGACACCCCAGCACCGGCTGCAACCCCGCCGGCCGGGCTCACGCCGCCGCCGGCCCTGCCTCCCCGATCCAGATCGGATCGGGAGGAGCGCAACCAGCCCCGCCCGTTGACCGCTCGCCCTGCCACCTGGGCCGCGCACGCCGGGTCGGCCGGCCCAGCTTCCCCTCCGGCCCCTCGACCAGGCCTGCCTCGCGCCCCGCCTCCTGCTCGGCCCAGTCGGCCTCCAGGCCCAGCTCCAGGACGGAGACGGCCCAAGGTGAGCACTCCTCTCCTACACCCTATTCCTCGCCCGTGCATCTTTTAGCTTAGTCACGCATGCCCAGTTCAGGCCCATTAGTATATTTTAGGTTTTCCCCGGATTTATTTATTCCGTAGATAAATGCTAGTTTTGAAACGCCCGCATCTTTTAAACCGTAAGTCAGATCGTGACGAGTTGTATATGGATTTTGTGTAGTTTTGCGCGTAGATTACGAATTTACAACTTGCATAAATGTTTGAAGTAGTTTGACCCGCCTTATGCTTAGTTTTACGTGCCGACCCAATAGGATTCGTCCCGTATTTATTTTCTCGTGCGTGTCCGGATTGCTCGTACCCCGTAGATAAAATGTTCATGTTTTAGGAACCCCTTTGCCATGTATTTTAGAGTAGCCGTTGGTATTTTTGGATGTAGGATTCCGTAGATAGTTTATATTTTCGCGTTTAGGACATATACCCGCACATAGGTGTGGGGTTGTTTTTACTTTGCAACCCCTCATGTTATATATGTTTTCGGGGTAGAAAAATCCATAGGATTTATCTGTGTATTTAGTTTTAGATTTGGAGCAAGTTAGTTCACGTGATATTTTGTCATGTTGCCCTTTTGTTTATTTTGTGGGATTTATTCCGTGCTTGATATGAAGGAGTTGTCAACTAGAGAGTTGCTCTTGGATGCTTAGCCTAGCCCTTGGTAATTTTGGATGCAATAGAAATCCATGTTTAGGTGTGGTTTGCTTGTTCTTTACTTGATAGGAAATAGTGTTGTTTTAGAGATGCTGAAATATTTCTAAGTCTGAAATCTGTTATGTTTTGTTGTTGTCTTGTCTTGTTTTTATCTGGTGTTCTATAGCTCTTTTGAGGTTGGTCCAATGGAGTTAGTTGTAGACTTTAGGATTCTCTAGAATGCTGTGAATTTTCATGCCATTTGGAGTCCTATAGCTTATGGTTTTGCTGCTGTCAATATGCCTTCAGATCAAAAACTGCACTTTCATGAAGTGTTATTTTCACTAAGTCTGAAACTGTGTGTGAGAAGCCATTTTGTGACTTCTTTTCCTAGTGCTCCATGCTTCCATGCTAGTTGTTATTACTTGTGTGTTATAGTGCTTCTTGCCTTCTACCACCTCATGCCTTGGTTGAGTATATTGGCTTTGTGTATCTCGTAGTTGTGGGGTGTAGAAAATGCTATGTGGCTGATTTTGGCAGATTGTAGTGATTTCTTGTTTAGCTCGCAGTTGTTGAACCGTTGCTCCGTTTTGATCATGTCCTATATGAAACTTGCTTAGAATCTCGTGTAGTTTCATATTATCTTGCTAGTTGTGTGTTTTGAGATGTTTGTGACTGTCGTTGCACACATATTGCATTCATGCCATCATATCTTGCGATGCTTGTATCTTTTGATCCGTAGCTCCGTTGGAGATGTTCTCTATGTGTAAATTGCTTGTAATGACACATAGAATCACGTGAACCTATTTGTTTTGCTGTTTAACAAACATTTAAAAGTGTTAGTTCAGATCTGGACAGAATTGTAAATTAACTTGTGAGGTCGTTTCGGAGATGCTATATGTCGTTTCCGACCTCATTTAAAATGCCTAGATAAGTAGAGTAATTACGCTTCACCTCTTGCCATGTTTAACCACATTTAATATTGTCGTGTATCTAATCGGGATAGAACTAAATAATTCTTATGTGCAGTTTCGTCAATATGCAACTCATTGCATATTGAACTTCACTTAATGTGTAGTGTTTGATTGTTGTGATTTGACATGCTGTGACTTGCATGTATTTAGCTGTTCATGCATCATATGTTGTTTGCATCTTGTCGTGCTTATGCATGGTGAATATCGTGTCTTGATGCTTGTTTCCGGTTTCCTCCGTCTCGATAGAGTTCCGCAAGCGTGTCGGATGTGACGACCCGTTCGACTACGTCGGTTCGTCTGCTTTACGGAGTCATTCTTCTACCAAGCGGGATCTCAGGCAAGATGACCATTTCCCCAGATACCATTACTATCATTGGCATGCTAGTTTTATTGCTTCTATCGATTATGTCTCGTTGCCTACCACCTGTTAAATATCAGCCTCTCAACAATGCCATGGAAACCTTCAACCTGTTCAACCTAGCAAACCACTGAATGGCTATGCTACCGCTTGCTTAACCCTGTGTTAGCGTTGCTAGTTGCAGGTGCATTGCTTCCATGTGAAAACATGGGTTCCTTGTTATATCACCATATTAAATGCTATTTAATTTAATGCACCTATATACTTGGTAAAAGGTGGAAGGCTTGGCCTTTCTAGCCTCGTGTTTTGTTCCACCTTTGCCCCCTTAGTTTCGGCTATCGGTGTTATGTTCCATAATTGAGCGCTCCTAACCCGATCGGGGTTGTTATGGGGACCCCCTTGATAATTAGTTTTATATTAAAGCTGGTCTGGCAAGGCACAACATTGGTTCTACATTTGCCCAACATAATAATTCTGTTAATACTGAAATGCATAGGGAGTTAGCGCTACCCGAGGAGTAATTCTACATAATAGAGGGAGGGCCAGTGCTGATGGTGCTGGTCCAAAACAGAGCACTGTGCGGGGCCAACCAAGGGAAACTTGGGTGATTTCTATCAGGCCACCATACGCGTCGCTCATCCGTCGTGTCCTGAGAACGAGATACGCGGCTCCTATAGGGATCGTCGACACGCCGGGCGGCCTTGCTGGATTAGTTTTACCTTTGACGAGATATCTTGTGCATCGGGATTCCGGTGATGCTTTGGGTAATCTGAGAGTTGAGGTTTTCCACTAAGAAATCCGACGAGATCGCGAGCTTCGTGATCGAGGATTTCTATGCAGCTTGTGGTAATTTGTGATGGACTAGTTGGAGCACCCCTGTAGGGTTAAATCTTTTTGGAAAGCCGTGCCCGCGGTTATGTGGCAACGTGGAAACTTTGTTTAACACTGGTTCTAGATAACTCGAAGTTAACTTAATTAAAATATGCCAACTGAGTGCGTAACCGTGACTGTCTCTTTCGTGAGTTCTTTCTCCGATCGAGGACACGGTGGGGTTATGTCTGACGTAGGTAGGTGTTTGGGATCATTCATTTGATCATCAGTAGTTCACATCCGTTATGCGTTGATTATCCCCCTCCTATTCTTGTACTCGTAAGTTAGCCACCTTATATTATGCTTAGTCGCTTGCTGCAGCCTCACCACTTAACCATACCTCACCCACTAAGCTTTGCTAGTCTTGATACCTTTGGAAATGAGATTGCTGAGTCCCCTGTGGCTCACAGATTACTACAACACCAGTTGCAGGTACATGTAAAGGTTACTTGATGCGAGCGCGTTGATTGTTCATTTGGAGTTGCTTCTTCTTCTTCTTCTTCTTCATCGATCTAGGACGGGTTCGAGGCCGGCAGCCTGGGATAGCAAGGATGGACGTCGTTCTTCTTTTCTCGTTTCTTTTCGTCCGTAGACGGACCCTGCTCTTCTTCATGATGTTAATATATTGTACTGCTGCTACTCTGATGTAGCTTGTGGCGAGTGTAAGCCAATTCTATATATATATATCTCTTCTTTTCAGTACATGTACTTGTAACGATATCCATTCTTGCGAAACGACGAGATGCGCTTCTATCCCTGACGAGGCCCTCGTGCCAAATTGAGGGTAGGGTCGCATCTTGGGCGTGACATACCGCCCCTGGTCAGCGGTAGTACCGCTCCAGGAGTTTAGTACCGTCATCCTTGCGGCTGTACTTCGTCGGACTTTTTGCGAAGACTTTCTTGGCGGTGGTTGGCCCGGTAGTATCTTTGCGTTACCATGGGCTCAATGATAGTACCGCTGCAGCCAGCGGTAGTACCACTGGAGGGTTAGCGGTACTACCGCTGCAGCCAGCGTAGTACCGCTGGGCTCGGGCTGTAAGTGGGGGTAATGGTCTGATTCCTTCCCCCACTATATAAAGGGGGTCTTCTTCCCCCTTGGCTTCATCTACCTGTTGAGCTCGTGTTCTTCCCCCATTGTTGACCTTCTTAGAGCTTACCAACTCTCAATCCCTCCAATGATTCTTGCTTGTTCTTGAGGGAAAAGAGAGAGGAGATCTAGATCCACATCTCCACCAATCACTTTCTCCTCTATGTGAGGGGAACCCCTTGGATCTAGATATTGGAGTTCTTTGTGAGCTCCTTGTTCTTCCTCTCATATTTCTCCATAGCTTTTGTTATTGCGGAGGGATTTGAGTGTGAGGGACTTGACCACTTCGTGTGTTCTTGCCATTGCATGAGTTGCATCGGTTTGAGTTCTCCACGGTGATACGTGGAAGTGAAGTTTGAGAAGCCATATTACCTTTTGGTACTTAGTACCCTAGAGATTGTTCTTCGTGGATGCTTTGGCGTCCTAGAAGCTTGGTGGCGTCTTGGAGCTCAATCATTGTGGTGTAAAGCTTCGGGCAAGCGTCGGGGTCTCCAATTAGGTTGTGGAGATTGCCCCGAGCAATTTGTACGAGTACCAGTAACCGCCCCCAAGGGTTGCCATTTGTACGGGTTTGGTGACCGCCCTCAAGGGTCCCTTAGTGGAATCACGACATCTTGCATTGTGCGAGGGCGTGAGGAGATTACGGTGGCCTTAGTGGCATCTTGGGGAGCATTGTTCCTCCACACCGCTCCAACGGAGATTAGCATCCACAAGGGTGTGAACTTCGGGATACATCATCGTCTCCGCGTGCCTTGGTTATCTCTTACCCGAACTCTTTACTTATGCACTTTACTTTGTGATAGCCATATTGTTTATTGTCATATATCTTGCTATCACTTAGTTGTTTATCTTGCTTAGCATATGTTGTTGGTGCACATAGGTGAGCCTAGTTGTTGTAGGTTTTGTGCTTGACAAATTAAACGTTAGTTTTATTCCGCATTTGTTCAAGCCTAAACCGTAATTATTTTAAAGCGCCCATTCACCCCCCTCTAGGCGACATCCACGTCCTTTCAACCGTCTTCTCTTCTATCTCTTTTATTTACCACCGATTGATAATTGTTCTTTGCTTTGTTCATCTCTTCACAAGAAGTTGATGAGTACATAGGAGCGTTGACACGTCTCCATCGTATCTACTTTTCCAAACTCTTTTGCCCTTGTTTTGGACTCTAATTTGCATGATTTGAATGGAACTAACCCGGACTGACGCTGTTTTCAGCAGAATTGCCATGGTGTTGTCTTTGTGTAGAAATGAAATTTCTCGGAACGTCTTGAAAATTTACGGAGAATATTTCTGGAAAATATGAAAAATACATGCGCAAAGATCCACCGGAGGGGGTGAGCTAGTGGGCCACAAGCCCTGTGGCCGCGGCCACCCCCCAGGCCGCGCTGTTAGGGCTTGTGGGGCCCACGTGGCTCTACCGCCCCCAAACTCAGCTCTATATATTCCCTTTCGTCCCGAAAAAAATCAAGAGAGAAGATTTCATCGCGTTTCACGATCCAGAGGCGCCACCACATCCCGTTCTTGCCCTGGAGGGCAGATCTGGAGTCTGTTTTGGGCTCCGGATCAAGGAGATCGTCGCCATCGTCATCATCAACCTTCTTCCCTCTCCAATTCCATGAAGCTCTTCATCGTTCGTGAGTAATCTATTCTTAGGCTCGCTGGGCAGTGATGAGTAGGATGAGATCTATCATGTAATCGAGTTAGTTTTGACGGGGATTGATCCCTAGTATCCACTATGTTCTAAAATTGATGTTGCTACTACTTTGCCATGCTTAATGCTTGTCACTAGGGCCCGAGTGCCATGAATTTAGATATGAAATTATTATGTTGTCACCAATATATGTGTGTTTTAGATCCGATCTTGCAAGTTGTAGTTACCTACTATGTGTTATGATCCGGCAACCCCGGAGTGACAATAACCGGAACCACTCTCGGTGATGACCATAGGTTGAGGAGTTCATATGTTCACCAAGTGCTAATGCGTTGGTCCGGTTCTTTATTAAAAGGAGAACCTTAATATCCTGTAGTATCCATTTGGACCCCGCTGCCACGGGAGGGATGTACAATAGATGTCATGCAAGTTCTTTTCCCTAAGCACATATGACTACACATGGAATGCATGCCTACATCACATTGACGAACGGGAGCTAGCCACATATCTCTCCGTGTTATAAATGTTGCATGATGAATGTCATCCGACAAATCACCGATCCATTGCCTACGAGTTTGTCTCACTACTGATGTTACTACTGTTGCTGCTACTGTTACTTGCTTTGTCCTGCTGCTGCTGCCACTACTGTTACTTGCTGTTGCTGTTACTTGCTACTGCTGCTACTTGCTACTGCCTATTGCTGTTCCTTGCCACTACTATTACTCGTTACACTGCTGCTACCTGCTACAATACTTTTCTGGCGCCGTTGATACAACCTTTAGGAATAGTCTGCCTTGTCACCAGATCGTTTGTGGCACCGTTGCTATCATACTACTTTGCTTGTAGACACTAATCTTTCAGGTGTGGTTGAATCTGACACATTCAGCTGCTAATACTTGAGAATATTCTTTCACTTCCCGTCGTGCGAACCAACAAATTTGGGTTGAATACTCTACCCTCGAAAACTACCGCGATCCCACACGCTGGTGGGCCATTGCAAGACAATTGCTAATTGTTGAGCAACTCGAAGCAACTCTTTTCTGGCGCCGTTGCCGTGGAGGCCTCAAGTCAGGAATAGTTGCACGTCAACAACATTTTTCTGGCGCCGTTGCCAGGGAAGGATAGCTATATTCTCTGAGTCACTTGGGATTTATATCTGCTGCTCACTATGAAGAATTTGAAAGATCCAGGAACAAAGTCTTGCCCTCACCTATGAGGGGAGGTAAGGAACTGCCATCTAGCTCTGCACTTGATTCACCTTCAGTTATGAGTAAGTTTGCGACACCACCTCCTGCTAGAAATCTTGATATGTCGCATGTGCTAGATGATGCTAGAGATGCTACTGCTATTGATGATGCTTATGATGCTGCTATGCCTGATACTGCTAGAGATGCTATGCCTGATACTGCTATCCATGATGCTATGCTTGATACTGCTTTGCCTGATGATGCTAGAGATGCTATTTTGCCTGATGATGCTATGCTTGATACTGCTAAAGATACTACTTTGCCTGATATGCCACTAGGGGTATTCCTTGATGCTCATATTGCTAGAGTTACTGCCAATGCTCATGATGCTTCTCAAACTGCCGATACTATTGAGATAGAACCCGCTTTTGCTCCTGCTAGATCTAGCTCTCCTAGATATGAATTGCCTGATATACCTGAGGGTTATGTTATGGAGGGAGAGATAGCTGAGGATTTTCTTGCGTGTAAGGATGCCTATGACACTGAGAAATTACTTCTCAAGTGGAAGGAAAAATCTCTGAAAGCTAGGATGAAATACGACTCAAAGTTTGCCACTTCACCTATCTTTATCACCGATGAGGATTATGAATTCTCTGTCGACCCTGAGATAATCTCTCTAGTCGAATCTGATCCTTTCCACGGTTATGAGTCTCAAACGGTCGTAGTCCATCTTACCAAACTACACGATATAGCCACCCTTTTCACTAGTGAGGAGAAGATTCGCTACTACACTACTAGAATTCAGAATTTTGCCGTCTGCTGACACATGGCAAAGGTACTCTTTGCCGTCAACTGACACAGTGCTGACGGCAAAGAGGTGGCTGATGGCAAAACTTTATTTTGCCGTCGGCCACCTCTTTGCCGTCCGCTCGCGGACGGCAAAGAAGCCCTGCGCGGACGACAAAGGGAGGGCGGACGGCAAAGCCCCCCCAAACGGCCGAAACCCCACCCCACCCACCCCTCCCCTTTGTCGTGTGCCTGGGGGCCTTTGCCGTCCGCCTGGGGGCGTGGCGGATGGCAAAGGGGACGACGGCCCACCAACCCAACCCCCACCCGATGCCCCCCCGGGACCTTTGCTGTCTGCCTGGGGGCCTTTGCCGTTCGCCTGGGAGCGCGGCGGACGGCAAAGGCCTACCAAATACACTCACGCCCGCCCCCCTCCAACCGACACTTCTCGCCACCCCTGCTTGAATCCCCCACCGCGCGCCGCCGCGTGCCGACGTCCCGCGCCGCACTTGCCCCGCGCCGCCTCCTCCCCGCGCCGCCTGCCCCTGCCACGCGCCGCCTCCTCCCCGCGCCGCCTGCCCCTGCCCCGCGCCGCCTCCTCCCGGCGCCGCCTGCCCCTGCCCTCGCCCTCCTCGCCATCCTCACTCCGCCCGCGCCGTCGCCCTCGGCCTCCCTCGTCGTCCACCCTCAGCTCGCGCCCGCGCCCTTGCCCTCCTCGCCGTCCTCCCTCGCCGCCTCCCTCGCCCTCGCCCTAGCCCTCTCATCGCCGGCCAGACCCACTCCTCGCCTCCTCAACTGCGACAGTGCTGACCGCCTCTTCCTTGGTTCAGGTCAGTCCTCTCTCTCTCTCTTTCTCAGATTTGCTACAATCTTTAATAGTAGGATCTCTATGATAGGGTTTTGACTTGTTAATGACTATCAAATAGTCCCTTCATGTAGGCACTAGTAGTCGTTTTAGCACAGGGAGTAGAACTATCGGCTTGCATATTTTGTCCTGTTGTGTATTGTAGGATTAAGCATAATATTCTTTTGCAACATTTTCATAGAACATGTGTAAAGGCTGCGTATGTGTCCTTTTTGACATTCTTATGGTTGCTATGCTTGTTTTTATTAATGTAGGCCGCTGATATAAAATGTTAAGTGGTGTAAGTATGAACACATGACTCCCCATATTGTTGATAATTGTAGAGAATGCTTGCATTTTCTCTCTGGGAAAATGGGATCTAGTTGTGTAGACATTTGAATTAGTTGTGTTTCCTAGGGCTCTAGTTGGGCTCTAGTTGATAATTGTAGAGACTGCTTCCCGAGCCCCTACCCCCTACCCCTGACCCCTGATGCCACTAACCCCAACCCCCAAACCCCGACCCCCGACGCCCTACCCCTGACCCCCGACGCCACTAACCCCAACCCCCGACCCCCGACACCACTAACCCCCAACCCCCGATCCCCGACGCCACTAACCCCCAACCCAACCCCCGACGCCTGACACCTCTTCGGCCTCTTGTTAACTGAAAAGACCCCCGACACCAGTGACCCTCGACCCCCGACGACACTAACCCCCGACCATAGACGCCACTAACCCCCAAAGAAATGCATATTCTTATGGTTGGTGAGCACAAATGACTTCTCCTCCTACCCCCTTAATTTGCTCTGTCCCGGTCTTCGTGCCGATGAAACTTGCTAGCTATAGGTTTCTTCAATCATGAGTATGTGTGACCAGTATGCGTCTCCCGTTCGAAAGGGCGACATCTATAAATATGCATTTCTTTGCATATTTATAACCGCCATCCTTTCGAATTGTCCAACATTATCCATGGACAGCCCGAGTATGTGTAGATTGGGTTTGTTTTCCCGTATGTTGTGCTCCGGATCCGATGCGGAATTTTGTCAGTGCCTCCCTGTTGTTCTACGCGTACACATCCTCTCTGCTTATTGCCGAGACGTGTATCACGAGAACAGCGGGGAGGTGCTGCCGAAATTCTGCGTCGCATCTGGAGCAGAGCATGGGAAAACGAACCCAGTCTACACTTACTCGGGTGGGATTAGGACCTATCTTTACCTATTAGCGTGTAGGTTGCATGGACGTAATAAAACTGACAAACTTGATTAGCGTATGAATATAGATGATGAATTATATATTTATTTCTTGTGCCCCCATAGGTAGCTAGGCAACATGAGTGATCGTGCTTGGATGTACACTGGTCACCCTAGTCAGAAAGACATGACCCATGAATGGTTAACAAAAACCAGGGGGTTTGTGAGAGCCGCATTTGCAAATGACCAGCAAAAAAGATGGTGCCCCTGTCCCAACTGCAACAACTGAAAAAAGCAGACAGAGTTTGAAATGGGTAAACACCTGCAGAAGTGGGGTTTTACGCCTAATTATATGGTGTGGACTTTTCATGGTGAGTCTAACCAACGTGCCAGAGCTGAGGTGATTCGTCGTCACACCGACGAGCATGGTACCGGGATTGAGGACATGGTGCAAGACTTTGATGATGCTCGGGATTCGGACGATGAGATGGAGGAATCTACAAAGGCCTTCTTTGAAATGTTGGAGTCTTCAAAACGTCCTCTCCACGAGCAGACTAAGCTTTGTCAGCTGGATGCCATCGTGCAAGTAATGGCTCTGAAGGCTCAATTCAACCTAGGCAGAGAATGCTACGACGGGATGATGACGATATTTGGACGCTTTCTACCCAAAGGCCATGTACTGCCTGCAAACCTGTACCAGTCAGAGAAAATCCTCCGTGTACTTAAGAGGCCCTATGAGAAGATACATGCATGTGAGAATGGATGTGCCTTATTTAGGCTTGAGTATGCGGCCTTGAACTATTGCCCCATTTGCAATTCTTCCAGGTATATTGTGGTAGACAACGGTATGGGTGAGAAGAATCAGTCCAAAATCCCCATTAGTGTTCTTCGATATCTGACAATCGTACCAAGACTTCAATGTCTTTTCATGGTCGAAGAGACGGCCAGACAGATGACATGGCACAAATTGGGCAAAAGAACCGAACTAGATGCGGATGGGAACAAGATGCTGGTACACACTTCAGATGGTGTTGCATGGAGGCATTTCGATGCATTACATAAGGATAAATCGGAAGATCCAAGGCAACCTAGAGTTGCCATCACCACGGATGGGTTCAATGTGTATGGTATGACGGCAGCACAATACAATTGTTGGCCTGTATTTGTCATTCCACTAAATTTGCCACCCGAAGAGATTATGAAAAGAAAGAACATTTTCCTGACGTTGATAATTCCAGGGCCCAACTATCCGGGGAAGAATATGAATGTGTACATACAGCCGCTTAAGGATGAGTTGCAAGAAGCCTGGGATAATGGGATAAAGACCTACGACGCGGCTACCAAAACAAATTTCAAAATGCATGTGTGGTACATGTACCCGACGCATGATTATCCGGCGTTTGCGCTATTCGCTGGCTGGTGTGTGCATGGAAGGTTCCCGTGCACCACATGCAAGGCAGCTCTTCAGTTCCGTTGGCTGCAGGCTGGTCGCAAGTATTCTTGCTTCGACATGCATAGACAATTCCTGGATCCTGACCATTAGTTCAGAAAAGACAAGAAGAATTTCATCAAAGGCAGAGTTTTCAAAAACACTGCACCAACTGCGTTGACAGGCCAACAGACCCTTGATCAGTTAAACACTCTCGATCCTGATCCTTTGCGTCCAGGATACTTCAAAGGGTATAATACGGAACACGCCTGGACTCACAAGTGATGCTTATGGGATCTGCCTTACTTCAAAGACGTCCTTTGCCCACACAACATCAACGTGATGCACACTGAAAAGAATATTACGGAGGCCATTTTTGGTACATTGTTCGGCATAGAGGGGAAGTCAAAAGATAATCGTAAGGATAGAATCGACCTGGAGGCTCTATGTGATAGACCGTTGCAAAACTTGCGACAACGGAAAGGAAAGCAAAGCATAGCGAAGCCAAAGGCATGGTTCAATCTTGAAAGGTCATCTATGAGGGAAATGCTATTGTGGGTGAAAATGCGGTTGACGTTCCCCGATGGGTATGCTGCGAATCTAAAGAGGGGAGCGAGTCTTGAGAAATTGAAAATATTTGGTCTCAAGAGTCATGATTGGCACATATATGGCCGAGGCATTCATTACTGAGGAGGTGGCAAACTTCGTGACAGCACACTACGAAGCCAAAAATCATCATTTGCATAACCCGAAGCCTCGGTACAATGATGGCGATCCAAAAAAAGTTCGATCCAACCTCAGCCTATTCAAAGGTAAGCTCGCACCATCCGGTGCTTCGAAAGGGAAATCGTTGGATGTCGAAGAATGGCGGACCATTTCATTGTATATCTTCACCAACCTAACAGAAGTGCGGCCGTACATCGAGTAAGTTCTCGGTAATTTATTGTTCTGGAACTTCTAATTGCTTTGAACTACTCTTATTCCCAGATATTTGATATAGTCGATATGTCGCCGAATTCTCGGATGGAGCGGTCATCGAAAAGGATTCCGTCGAAGAGTATGAGCTTCTCGCAAAGCATGAAGGCGACTATCCTGGTTTCATCTCTTGGTTCAAACAAAGGGTAATTAATTACCATTAAGGGCCCATTTGATTCCTTGGTCTAATTTGCGGCTAATGCATCCATTCTTTCGTATTAAACTTGTAGGCTGATGCAGAGTCTATGGACGCCGAGTTGAGACAAGTCGCTAATGGTTTTGACTATAAGGTCCGTTCATTTGACAAATACAACATCAACGGGTATCACTTTCGTACCTTTGGCAAAGAGCTATCTATGCCCGACCTAAAGACTACAAATTGTTCTGTCTCTGCTATCGGCGAAGGAGACACCGAGTATTATGGAAGAGTTGAAGCAATTTATGAACTTCTATTCTATGGTGAAAACCCACCGACCGTCGTAGTCTTCAAATGTTATTGGTTTGAGCCGAGGGAGACTAGATGGACTCATGAACATATAGGACTAGTCGAAATCAACCAAAACACCCACTTAGATGTTCCTGATGTCTATATTACGGCTCAACAGGCGACACAAGTTTTCTATCTACCGTGGGCCTGCCAAACTGATCAAAAACTCAAAGGTTGGGATGTCGTTTATGAAGTGCCACCACATTTTAGACCACCTACCTTCAATGAAGAGGATTATGAACCTCACATTAACCCAGACACATATGAAGGAGAATTCTTCCAAGAAACACGTATGTCCAAGAAACGTTTCAAGAACCGCTCTACTTCACCCCAGAACATTGAAGTAGACAGTGACAGTGAATCCGTCTTAACCCCTGAGCCCGAACAAGAAGAGCTGGAAGAAGAAGAGGTTACTGTTGCGGATGACCTGTCACTTCTTGACCGATTACATAATGGTGGCATTCCACATGTTCTTCGTGATAGTGATGGTGATGATGCATTTATTGATGATATTGATGTCATGATGCATTTATTGACCCCGAAGCATATATAGACGGGCACGATTGTTATTAGTTCATGTCAGGTATTCAACTATTGTACCATATATAAATTTTGAGTTCATGTTAGGTATTCAATTTTTATTAGTCATGTTGGTATTTATGACGATGATACACTTAAATTATATAAATTTTATTACTCATGTTGGTATTTATGTTGTACTAATTTCATTTACTGTTTGTCATGATAGGTGTTGAAAGATGGTTGGAAAGGGTCGAAAGCACTCCGCGGCTCCTTCTTCGTCGGTGGGTGATGGGATGGGTACTTTCATTCCTGCCTCGCCTCTTCGGAGAGCGTTGCTCTCTACTCTGCAAGGAGCGCCCTCCGTGAGAGGAGGTCGACCCCCCGCGAAGCCGAGAGGTACTAAAGGTACACGTTGTATTCATGTTGGTATTTATGTTGTACTCATGTTGTATGCATATTGGTATTTATATACATTTTATTACTCATGTTGGTATTTATGTTGTACTAAAGGTACACGTGGCCGCGGGAGAGGTAGGGCGGTGGCTGCCACGCCTTCTGAGGTGGAGGCTACACGGTCTCCGCCACCACCCCAAGCTGATTCACCTGAGCACATGACTTCTAGGGTGGATTCGTCTGAGGTGGAGGCTACACGGTCTCCGGTTCACGAGCCTCGGGTCGACGAGCCTTCGACCCACGAGACTCGTGTCCCAGAGGCTTCGCTCCAGGCGACTCCAGAGCAAAGCAGGGATGAGGGTACGTCCCAAGAGACCCAGCGGGATACCTGGGCTGAGCCAAGTGGCCATGCTGGTAGCGACGAGGAGTTGGGTGAGGGGGCTACCGTCTACCAGCGTGGTAGTTCGGGGCTCCCGCTCGTGCCGGCGACCCCCGAGCAGAGGTGGTCGATTAGGCCAAATGGGGACAAGTAAGTTAATTTACTCTTACTTAACCTTTTGCCTTCACGTTTTCTCAAATATCTAATGTTTTGGCTTTAATTTGTCACACCGTAGGGGTTGGATCGTTGCCAAGGGTGTCCGCAAGCCCAACAGCGTCCTTGGTGTGCTTTGTCATAAAAACTTACCAGGGTTTGTTACGTTGCCCGGTCGGGAGCGAGAGGTAGGAATGACGTGGGAGCACTAGTTGGGTGCCCTGGCCCGGCCGGAGGTGGAGATCGACGGTGTTTTGTGCCACACGAGGGCCGACATGGTGATCCGACGGTTCTGGATAATTTCTCCTTCACATAATTATAAATCAACCATAGCTATTTATTGTACTAATCGGTGTTGTCTTGTTTGCAGACCTACTACAGGTGTGAGGAGGGATACGAGGAGGACGCGACAAAGGTTATCGAAACCGAATGTCGCCGCCTACTTCAAAACTTTCGGCACGAGGCTCGGGTGCAGGCTGTTTGAGACTACTATGCCACGCGGCGTATTAGGATTGACAAGGCGAAGTGCTGTGATGCTAAGATGGAGAAGGAGCATTACATGAAGGTAATTACATATTATTAAGGCTTTGTAGTTAGTTTCCTTGATTTGGTTCTTACGCGCTCAAAATTTTCTTTATTAACTTAGGTGCCCCCGAGATGGTGTGTGGATAAGATGGATTGTTGGGAGGCCTTTGTGGATCAGTGGTGCTCCGAAACGTGGGAGGCCAGCCACAACAACGCCAAGGAGAGGCGTGACAAAATGGTTGGTATGCCACACCATCAAGGGAGCGTCAACTTAATCCAATTTGGCGAGAACTGGGTATGTGGTTTGCTTCATGCCTCATGCAATTCATTCTTAATGCTATCTTGAGCCCTTTACTAATACAATTTCCCTCTCTCTCTCTCTCTTTTAGGCGCGTCACAATAAGACGGAGGTTCCACAGATGTACGACCTGTATGCGATGGCCCATACTGCCTTGTACAAGAAGGTCAAGGCATTCTCTGAGTGTGACCTCGAGCATCCAGAAAACTTCACCAACATCTCCTCCCACCACAAGCTCGTGAAGTACAGAGATCACGGGAAGGCGAGGAAAGGGGAGGACTTTAACCCGAGCGAGGGGCCTATTGATCCAGAGCTGGTGATGATAGCTGGCAACGGGAGGCCCCATGGCTCGATCGTCATTGGAGACGGCCTTATACGTTGTCCTAGCACTCTCCGACAGATAAAGGCACGCCAAACGAGCTCCTGTCCGGAGATAACACGTCGTCCACGACCAGTCGAGATCGCCATCGAGGTTAGTTTAATGGACTCAACTATCTTTCCGCATTATGTTGTTCGTTGGAACCAATATGATTACATTGCTAACAATGAGTTGTGTTGCAGGCTGCTATTCAGAAAGAGGGAGAGGCAATGCAGGCGGCTATGGCGGAGAAGGATAAGGAGATTAGGGAGCTGGAGGAGAGGACGACTGCATTGATTGAGGTGGAGAGGGCACGGAATGATGCGTCTAACAGGGCCATATACGAGGTCTTCGTGGTAAGTTTCTTTTTCATGTTATTTCAAATCTTGCATTTGAATGTCCGTTTCATTAATAAATAAAAAGTTTGACTTGTCTAAACCAAATGTACAGTCTATGTGCGAGAAGAGCGGCCAAGTCCCTCTGCCGATGCTAGTCATTAACGTGGCGGGGACGGTGAGTTTCATTTCACTGCAGTGATCTTAAGAGTGTCCTCATGCTAACGACACATTAGAAACGATGTTTGGTGGAGAATATCTCCCAAAACGCATCGCACGACCCTTCTACAGTGGAGCCTTCTCCAGGGCAGCCTTCTCCAGGTGAAACAAGCCAGAGCCACCGTGCTTCACCGCCGCGATGACGATAATGGTATGTTATTTCTAGTGTTTTAACAAAAATTAGCTAGACTTCCATCTAAATGACATAATTAGCTTAGTTAGCTCTAAAATGGCTTAATAAGCATAGTTTGCTCCGGAATGGCTTAATAAGCTTATTTAGCTCCAAAATGGCTTAATAAGCTTAGTTAGCTCCAAAATGACCTATTTTAATAAAAAATGACCAATAGTTAGCTAAGTTCTCTCCTAAATAACATAATAAGGCTTACGTAGGTGCAATATGACCTATTCCCCCTAACTTAGGTATTAAATGGCCTATAATTAGCCTAGCTAGATCCAAAATGGCTTAATAAGCATAGTTTGCTCCGGAATGGCTTATTTTACCCAAGTTAGCTCCGAAACGACCTATAGTTAGCTAGGCTTCCACCTAAATGACATAATTAGCTTAGTTAGCTCCAAAATGGTCTATTTAATAAAACATGACCTATACTTAGCTAATTATCCTCGAAATGACATAATTAGCTCCAAAAAGGCATTCAGATATAGCCACATCTAATTATCCTCAAAATGACATAATTAGCTCCAAAATGACATACTTAGCTAATTATCCTCGAAATGTCTATTTTATAATGGTATGTTATACATAATTAACCCATCTTACCAAACTACACGATATAGCCACCCTGTTCACTAGTGAGGAGAAGATCCGCTACTATTATATCCTTAAGCTGTTTCCTTTCTCTCTAAAGGATGAACTCCGCAAAATGAAACTTATCGTTAACAGATTTTAGTTTTAACGCGATAGCAACTTGGGAGAAACAAACACACATGTTAATGAAGCCCTACCTAGCAACCAGAAGCATGGCATCAAAGTAGACATCACCTCGGGCAATACTCATGAAGACACCGCATGCAAAATACCTACGGATTGGATACAATCATCCGCACAAGTTTGCAAGTTTTAACAATTTCCGTTGATTACGACGAGATGCATTTTCGCAATGCAGATTTGAGCATGTAGATGCAACCTATTATGCATACTTCTATTGAAACTAATGGAGATTACCACTCTAATGAGTGAATCAAGGCTCATACATTGGGGGTGACATGAAAGTGAGAATACGGTGAGCCACTTGGTGGTGCTCCATAGCTTTGGCTTCAGCACCGCTCCAATGGACATTACCACTCTAACGAGTGTGAACTTCGGGATAAATCTGCGCCCTCGACTCACTTGTGATTATCTCATTCCTACACATTTTAGTTTCCGCAATTAATACTTGCTCATATTGATATATCTTCTTCTAGTTAGAATTGCTTAGTTGTTCCTATATTTCTGTATCTTGTGATATTGTTTGTGCTTGCTAGTTTCTTAAGTACCTATCTTGTTTATCATAGGTTGGTGATGCACTTAGTTGAGCCTGGCATATTTAGGATTTGTCCTTGAAAAGTATATGTTTATTCTAATTCCACATTTGGATAAATCCAAATCCATAAAAGTTTTAAAATGCATATTCACCACCCCCCCTCTAGTCGTCATCTCGGTCCTTTCACCCTATGAAAGGCTATGCACAATGGCTGACAACAAAGCCTTCTTCACCTTAAAAAACGAAGACAAATAAGTTGCCTTTCTTAATCTTTTCTACCTAGACAAAGTTTTTCTAATTAACTCCATCATATGGAGAGTTGTTGAAGTCGCTTGCATAAGACACATTGTTGTTCAAAGCATTTTAGGTAATGTATCTAGGGTCCTCTGCATGTCTTGCAATAAGTAAACTTGAGTTGAATTCTTGGTGGCATCGGTGAGCATCTGAATAATGAGTTGGTGATGGAAGAGTTAGCATGAAACAAAGGTGTAAATGTACTATAAAGTAAACAAACAAGTTGTAGTTACATTATTTATCGCTAACATTAATCCGGTCGTTAACGTTCCCTCCTTCCATATCGCCAAATATTTAGAAATAGTGCCCCCGACACAAAAACCTGAATCAACCAGGAATTTATTAGATTAGTAATATAGTTTTCATAAGCCATCTGTATTACCTTTATTTTGTATTTTATATTTCAAATACTTTCTTTTGAAGAAATAGTCCTAAGACTTTTTGTTCGCCATCAGCCTTATCTTTTTCTTTGATGTTGGAAATCTTACTTTCAAAGGATGGCATTCGCTGATAAAGTTTTTCCAAATAGCCAACACAAATTTTATGGAAAGAAATATAATAAGTATCAATGAGCATTTCGTGCATTCACAAGCAAATTATTTCATAACATTTCATGTATGTAGCAGGACCTTCACAAAACTAACGGTGGACACCTACCAAATACCCTCCAAAAAAGGAGCAGGCGTTGCAAACCTCTAGATTTTACATGTCAACATGTATATATATGTTTGCAAATGTCTAGTGATTCACTAGCACACCAAAAAAGGAATATGAGTTGTTGTAAAATTTTGTGGGTGGACGAGAAGTATCTACCTCATGTTACTTATTGAAAGTCGGGCATGATGACGTGGCGGCGACAGGAAGTGTCATGCTCCATAGATACAAATGTATGGTTGTCAACGATTCATGTCACCCTCATTTTGTTGTACCCCATGGCTGAAACATGACATGAAAGTTCCATAAAAATGTGCCAGGATTTTTAGACCATGACATAAGCAGTAATGCATATTTATTTTGGCGACTCCTCGTCGATTCACATGACAAACTGTAGTGTCCTACGATAAATGCTATTTTTCTGGTTTCGCAAATAGAACCCAAAATACGAAATCACGAAGTGCGTGATTTCATTCAAATGCCTACATGACTTTATTTTAACTTGAATCAACCAACACTTTCACAGGCTACCCGTAGTCCAATATAGTCAAGTGAGAGAGAGAAAATTGGCATCAAGGCATTGAAAAGGACACAACAACAAAACAAGAAATCGAGCAGGCTTTCTTCTAGAGCATTATGACAACTTGGGATCTCTATTTTGGCCTAAGGGCCAATCTTTACTCAGGTTGGAAGAGTTTAAGCGCAAAAATCCTAGTCTTTATAAAAGGCAACAAGTGTAGCCAATCAGGAGCATAACAGAAGACTGTTGAAATAGGCCCTTATGATTTCAAATTGCATTATCATTAGCTAGAAAGCATACAGTTTAAGGAACGAGCAATGGTGTATTACAACAATCATATAAATTTCATGTTTAGTTGTCAAGAATTCCAAAGGTGCGAGGGGCCTTAAAAATCTTTGTGTCCATAGTGTAGTGCAACATTCATACTCTTTCGGATGGTTACTAAGTTCGAGCGCAAACTGCAACATTTGTACTCTTTATTCCAGCGTGTTATCTCCTATCGTGTTCAAACTTTGCTACCAAAAAATAGACTAAAATAATAAGTTCTACATGTAGTGCTAACTACAGAAAGTTATTTTATGATAAAAAATAACCCAAAAACATAACGAGGTGAAAACTGATAGTACCACATGCAATTATACTGACCTTCACTTTCTCAATCGTTGTAACACACCAGAAGATTCAACAAGATATTTAGTTCCGAGATTACCCCATATAATCTCTATAGGGTCCCTAAAACTTGAAAAACTATAGTTTAAAATTCTTCAATATACATGTATCAAAAGGTCAAAATAAAGGATCTGAACAAATAAACCGTCAATAACAACAACCCAGAATTCAGTGAGAACCAATATATGAACAACAGAACCAATATATTAACAATAGAACCAAAGTAAGAAAAGGAACATGCAGTATAACAAGCGTGCACTTGTATAAATGTTGGGCATCATTAGGCATCAGACTACTGATGGTTTGCATGTATCAGAATGGTCAGGTGCCATAGGATTGGATTAATCTCGAGAGTACGATGGGATCTGGTAAAAGGAGTGTCCGGCTAGTTAGTATGGATAATTGTCATTTATTGCCATGACCATTCCCTTAAATTAGGGTTGGTTAAACGGAAGATTCCATCCGATGTTGGCGTGGACGCTAGGAGGTTTGCTTCCTCATATAGCAATTTTGATTCCAGTATTATTTAAAATTGCTTCCAAACAATAGTTTTCCTGCAAAAATAAAACAACTTACAAAGTGAGTTTTTTTAGTCATGCAAACATGTAGAATTGTTCCCAAAGTGATGCTTTGTTTTCTTTAAAGAAACGGATTTATTTCACGGTGAATTAAACGTGCTTCGTCTACCGATGAATTTGCACCCATGATGAAATGAACCGCTATACTTTAATAAAAAATGTTTTTAATGAAATTTTTTGCTACGAAACAACAAAATCTTGTTTCCAACGACTAGTTGCTTCCATGAAAATTAGGCCCTTACTATAAAAAATAACCATTATCATTTGTAGACATGTTTCGAGCACATTAGGACGCGTATAGAAAAAATACAAATGTTCACAATTTGCTTCCATTGATCGAAAGTAATGCTTCGAAATACAAATCGTGATTCCTAATCCATAGTACCCCGGCTATATTACATTCAACCATGTATGACCTAGTCTTGAAGACCTCGATTTTCTCCCATGTATTTGCGGGTGTCAACATGGGCATGGGTCTAAGCCATTGAGGGGCCGACGATCTTGACCTGTTACCACCAAGGATGTGTTACGCTAGCTAGTTTGCTTCCAAACAGATCCCATGTTGTGCGTGGTGCCGTGTATCAACCATCATTTTTTTCTCACTATTGTTCTTCCGTTTTTGTCGTCCCTATAAAAAATTAAAATAAAACGAGTGGTTTGACTTGAATCCAAACACAACACCTACAAAACATTATGAAGAATGCAAAGGAAGCAAGTTGAACATATTATAGAAGCACGTGTATGAAACATACGAATCAAACTATACACTATGATGAAGTACATGTTACGTATGAAGTAAATTGAATGTCGGGAACAAGCAAAAATAATATACCCACACAATCTCAAAAGAGTATCTGCACCGACATAACTAACACATCGGAAAAAATCAGCCAAAAGGGTAAGCATATACCCATATAATGCTCTTAACAATGTAAGAGTAAGTATAACAGAGAGTAGAGGTATGTTTCTATTGCCGCAAATTATCTCAACTGAAGGAAACATACAATTAAACTAGGGAGCATCAGTTACTTGTTATCTCAACATAACTCATACCTAACAGAAGCATAGAATATTGTAACTGGAACCGACAACGAATGTTGCCAACATGTGTGTGCCTCGATCATCTTGTGATCTACAAACCAATTTCATCCATTGGTGCAAACAAACTAGAATGTCGAAGCACATATATCATGCCTATGAAGCATGGATAATGGAAAAAATCAAATTGAGACTAACGTATTAACCTAGTGCCAAGTGTCTGGTGCTGTTTTGTGCATGTTTTTAGATTTTCAGGAATACTGTACTAAACAAAGTTCAAATACCCCGAAACTTATTGATGATTATTTTGGACAAAAATAAGACATGGAAGCTTGGGAAGAAGACCGGAGGGCACACGGGGTTCCCCCAAGCCAACAGGGCGCTCCCAATGCGGTGGACACACCCTGATGGCTTGGGGCACCTCCGAGCCTTCCTGGCCCGCATCTCTGGCCTATAAATTCACATTAATCCTAAAAACCCTAGAGAGCCTCCCGAAACACTTTTCCCATCACCGCTGTTCCACCATGTTCCCATCTGGAGCCATGTTTTGGTGCCTTGCCGGAGGGTGATCGATCACGGAGGGGCCTTGCATCAACCTTGATGCTCCCATGGTGATGTGTGAGTAGTTTACCACTGGCCTATGAGTCCGTAGTTAGTACCTAGATGGCTATATCTCTCTATGTTCTTTGTTCCCATGATCACCACAATTCCCACGATGATCTATCTGATGTAATCACTCTTTGCGGTGTGTTTGTTGGAATCCGATGAATTGTGGGTTTAGGTTCAGATTATTCATGAAAAAGATTTGACTCTCCTCTGGATTCTTATTTGCATGATTATTATAGCTTCGTATTTCTCTCTGATTTATCGGTTTAGTTTGGTCAACTAGATTGGTTTATCTTCAGTGGGAGAGGTGTGTTGTAGTGGGTTCAATCTTGCGGTGCTCTATATCCCATTGACAAAGTAGGGGACACCACATATTTGTATTGCTGCCACTAAGGGTAAAACGGTGGGGTTCATTCATATGCATTGGATTTACTTTATCTACATGATGACATCACTCTCCAAGCATTATTCTATTTCACTTAATACTCTAGATGCATGCTGGATAGCGGTCGATGAGTGTAGTAATAGTAGTAAATGCAGGTAGGAGTCGGTCTACTTGTTTATGGACATGATGCATATATGCATAATATTTTTCATGAATAAATATTGCATAACTATGCGCTTTTCTATCAATTGCCCAATAGTAATTTGTTTATCCACCGTATGATTTCTTGAAGAGAGAAGTCTCTAGCGAACACTATGGCCCCCGGGTCTATTCACAAATATATTTACAAAAACCTTAGTTACCTCGCTACCTTTTATTTGTTTTCTTTTTATTTTACAATTAACTATTATCAACTATCATCTACACTACTCATCGCTTGCGAGTAATGAGTTCAAAGGGATTGACAACCCTCTTGCCCATGTTGGGTGCAAGTGTGTGCTCTTTTGTGTGTAGGCGCTGAAGACGGGAAATTGCATGATTATCCTATTGGTTCGATAACCTTGGTTCTCACTGAGGAAAATACTCATCTACAATGTCGTGCATCACCCCCTCCTCTTTGTAGAAAAACCCAACACAGATCACAAGTATCACGACGGATTTCTGGCGCCGTTGTCGAGGAGTATCATCAACTATCAAGTACCTTCTCAAAAATTATCATTTAATTGTTCTAGTTTTTATTTTCTGTTATATATTGCTTTCTATAAAAAAATCAAAAATGCAAAAATATTTATCTTTGCTACTTTACTTGTTTGCTTTCTTTCCTTTCTAGTTTAATTGCTTCGTTGTTACATTCCTTGCTTGGTCACCATGTCTCAAGATAATACCAAGTTATGTGACTTCTCGAATACTAATAACAATGATTTTATTAGTACTCCTATATCACCCGCCACTAGTGCAGAGTTTTATGATATTAATGCTACATTGCTAAATCTTGTGATGAAAGGACAATTTTTTGGAGGTCCTAATGAGGATCCGGCTTCGCATCTCAACACTTTTGTTGAATTGTGCGACCTGCGAAAGAAAAAGGATATGGATAATGATGTGGTCAAATTTAAATTATTTCCTTTTTCACTAAGAGATAAAGCTAAATCTTGGTTTTCATATTTACCACGTATTTGTATTGGAATATGGGATAAATGTATAAAGTTGTTTTCATTACCAAGTATTTTCCTCCTGCTAAGATCATCTCCCTTGGAAATCAAATTATGAATTTTAAGCAACATGACCAAGAACATGTTGCACAAGCTTGGGAGAGGATGAAATTGATGATTAAAAATGGCCCAACTCATGGCTTCAACTTATGGATGATTATACAAAATTTCTACACGAGACTAAACTTTGTGTCTAGAAATCTTATAGAATCTGGTGCAGGTGCCACCTTCATTGAGGTGACATTGGGAGAGGCCACCAAACTTCTGGGCAACATTATGAAAAATTATTCTCAATGCCACACCGAGAGAGATCCAACTGGTAAGAAGGTAAATTCTGTTGAGGAAATCGCTAATTTGAGTGAGAAAATGGATGCTCTTGTGAATATGGTTGCTAGTAAACATGCTCATGTTGATCCCGAAGTTATGACTTTGTCTACCTAGTTTGAGAAAAATGATGATGCTATTGATGTAAACTTTATTTCACGAAACAATTTCAACAGCAATGCATATAGAGGAAATTTCAATGGTAGACCATACCACGACAATTCCTCTAATAATTATGGAAATTCTTATGGGAATTCTTGTACACATAATAATAGTATATCCCCTGATCTTGAGAACATCATTGAATAATTTATTAGTTCTCAAAAGATTTCTAATACTATGGTAGAAGAAAATTTTCATAAAGTTGATGATATGGCTAGGAACATGTATATAATTTCTCTTGATGTGGAAAATTTTGAAAATAAAAATTTGCCACCCAATCATGATATCAATGAGTCCACTAAATTCATCCAAATATCTATTAATGAAAGTAAGTAGAGGACCGTGAGGTTGAGAGCTAAGCGATAATTCTTTAAAATGGCTCTTCCACCCGATTTTTATCGTAATCGTGACGAAGATCTTAAAATGATTGGTACTTATCCCATTTATTACTACTGGAGGCTTTCGCCTCCTAGACGGTTTGGTGATATATTGAGAAATTTTGGAAGAGGCTTAGGTGGCCAAGGTTCCCCTAGAAGCTTCCTTTTGTGGTGTGCTCCCGGGAAGGGTGTGAAGTTGCCTAGGTGGTAAAGGTTGTTGGATTCTAGTGTAGGTGCATCACATGCAAATTAAAAAAGTTCCTATGTGCAGATCATCCAGGAACATGCTACACAGATGGATCGCAGATCGTTACAACCAGACGTGCATGGGAATTAGAGTTGGGGCAGCGCGTCCCTGTGGTCCGTCCCCTCCTCGTCCGATCTCCGTCAAAGTGTCGGTCACCGGATCCCATGTACAGGTTTGCCGGAGTGGCGCAAGTGCACCGACTCTAACTGTAACCGCGTGTGCAGGAGGAACATCGTGTGGCGGACTTCTAGGTTTGATCACACAGCCAGCATTGAGTGGAAGTGGCTAGTTACAACACATGCAAAGCCCTAATGACAACGCTGAAGCGATCAACCGAATGAATGTGCCACATTTCCATTAGATATAGGCATCCGACGCGGGCTCAACTCTTGTGCCACGCCCGAATCCTAAAGCCCACGTGTTCCTTCCCTGAAGCATGCGACCCCTTAGGTTCTCGTTCACTTGGTCGCTAGTTAGACCACATTTGACTCGGCTAGTTGGTAGCGGCCTCTAGCAAAGCGTGCCGATCCAAATGTCGATGAAGCTGGTTTGGCGAACCTGTACTTCACACTTCTATTCCCTCTGACACGCGATATATATTTTTGTGCATAAGGCGACATGGTCATCCTTGTTGCAGCACGACCTCTTTCTTGTTCCGGTGAATCCGACCAACACTTCGGATTATCTCATAATCCTCATCACATGGCCATGCTTATCCAGGTCGGATCATCTGAGGGGGTAGAGTATATCTATATTAATCGGAGAGGAAAATCTCACCTTGCTCGACCATGTCTCGCAGCATGGGTGTGGACAATACAAAAACCTACCTTTGTAACTACCCAGTCACAGAGTAGCGTTTGGTCGGCCCAAAGCAAGTCTGTCACCATTCCGGGTACATGCTCCACCTCAGGTCTTAGGACATAGAACGGATGTTCTACTAGAGACTCATAGATGACCTATCGTTGCGTCTCATAGTTGGGTTTGTCCAAATCAGACCTTATCTCGACTCGGATCCGACTACGTCAAATTCGACCAGATCTTTCTGAGTCCATATTATCCAGCTAGCATCCAATTATACATGGTTACTGAGACCAAACCATCCATCGTGTCATATGCTAGTCTCATTGGTTGCACGTCCACACAACCCTTTCTACTAGGGACCATTTAGGACAGTAATCATACAATGCATAGTCTCAGAAACAAGTCACGTACTTGTTAATGCACATCAATGATAATGTCCAAGGACTATCTTTATTCATAAACACAAAGGAAATATCATCATACATAATTACCTCTAGGGCATATCTCCAACAAAGGTTACTCTAGAAGATTCCTTGCCTCTCCTTCAAGACCAGCCCTGAGTGAATCAAGTTTCATCCATTGGGGGTGACTTGAAAGTGAGAATACGGTGAGCCACTTGGTGGCAGCTGAGTTAATCAAACACGCCTGAAAGACTTAATATCTGCAGCAAAGTATATAGTAGCAAAGTAGTATGGAAGTAATGGTAACAGTGGCAAACGTGACAGTAGCAGTTTTCTAGTGATCGTAACAATAGCAATGAAAAAGTAACTTAGCAAAGACTAATATGTGGAAATCTCGTAGGCAATGGATCAGTAATGGATAATTATGTCGGATGGCATTCGTCATGCAACAGTCCTAACATAGAGTGATACATCACTAGCTCCAATTCATCAATGTAATGTAGGCATGTATTCCATATATAGTCATACGTGCTTATGGAAAAGAACTTGCATGACATCTTTTGTCCTACCCTCCCGTGGTAGCGGGGTCCTAATGGAAACTATGGGATACTAATGCCTCCTTTTAATAGAGAACCGGACCAAAGCATTAACACTTAGTGAATACATGAACTTCTCAAACTACGGTAATCACCGCCAAGAATCCCAGTTATTGTCACCCTGGAGGATGCAGATCATAACTCGTAATAAGTGTCTATAACTTGCAAGGTCGGATCAAGAACACATATAAATTCACGAAAATATAATAGGTTCAGATCTGAAATCATGGCACTCGGGCCCTAGTGACAAGCATTAAGCATAGCAAAGTCATAGCAACATCAATCTGAGAACATAATGGATACTAGGGATCAAACCCTAACAAAACTAACTCGATTACATGATAGATCTCATCCAACCCATCACCGTCCAGCAAGCCTATGATGGAATTACTCACGAACGATGGAGATCATCATGATAATGGTGATGAACGATGGTTGGTGATGACGACGACATCGATTTCACCTCTCCGGAGCCCGAATCGGACTACAGATCTGCCCTCCCGAGGGAGAACAGGAGGTGGCGACGGCTCCGTATCGTAAAACGCGATGAACTCTTCTCTCTAAAAAATTTCTCCCCGGATAGGAATATATATGAGTGGAAACGAGGTCGGTGGAGCTACATGTGCCCCACAAGCCAAGGGGTGCGCCCTGCAAGCTTGTGGCCTGGTGGTGGCCCCTCTTCGGTAGATTTTTTCGCCAGTATTTTTTATTAATTCCAGAAATATTCTCCATAAATTATTAGGTCAATCCGAGAACTTTTATTTATGCACAAAAATAACACCAAGGAAATTCTGCTGAAAACAGCGTGAGTCCGGGTTAGTTCCATTCATATCGTGCAAATTAGAGTCCAAAACAAGGGCAAAGGAATTTGGAAAAGTAGATACATTGGAGACGTATCATATCCTCAGAATCTCGTGCACAAGACATTCCAGAAAGGTAAAACAAATCCAGCAAGGCCTCCCGGTAAGCCAAACCTGCATCTAGAGTTGCACGCTCTCTATCTATGGGCATCATCCGTCTATGCGAAGTGGACGGTAGCTAGAAAATGCCTCAAGTTGCCCCGAGGTGGCGCCGCCGACTGCTAGGTAGGTGGACCAACACTCATGAGGTGCACTAGCCTGGTTTGTTGATTAATTATCCACGGGGTCCGGAAAGTCCCTATGCAAGTTTTATTAGGTTGACGAATGGTAAAACTAATGTTGGGCCTTGCCAGAAAAGTTTATCCCCAAACGAAAATCAAGGGGGTCCCCATAACAACCCCGAGCGTGTTAGGAGTGCTCAGTATGGAACATAACACCGGTACACAAGTAACTAGGGAGGCAATGGCTGAACAAAACACCGAGCAAAAGGTCAAGCCTTCCACCTTTTACCAAGTATATGTGTGCATTAAATTAAATAGCAACAATACGGTGATATCTAAAAAATATCCATGTTGGCACATGGAAGCAACTGCACCTGCAACTAACAACGCTATAAGAAGGGTTGAGCAAGTGATAACATGGCCAAACAATGCTTTGCTAGGAAGATGGAGGGTTAAAGGATTATCATGGTAATGTTGGGAGGCTTGACATATAAGTGGTGAGTAACGAGACGTAACGATAAAAAGCGAGACAACTAGTATAGGAATGATAGTAGTGGTATCCACGGAAATGTATCATATTTCTTGAGATCCCGATTGTAAGAAGAATGAATCCGTGAAGAAGACGATCCATGAAGTAGACGAACGGGACGTAGTCGAATGAATCCTAACACTCTGAATGTTTTCGAAACTCTATCGAGAAGAAGCAATCCGGAAACAACAATCAACACACGATAACACCACAACACATTCATGATATGATGTGCAAACAAATATGATGCAAGTATAGTTTAAATATGCAAGGCATGGCAATCACAACAATCAAACACTACACATTAAATGAAGCTCAATATGTAACGAGTTGCATATTGACAAAGCTTCACATTCAATTTACTTAGTTCACTCTCGTTTAGGTACACGACAATATTAAATGTTGTTAAACATGGCAAGAGGTGAAGCATAAATAAACTGTTTAACTAGGCATCTTAAATGAGGACGAAAACAACATATAGTATTTCTGAAATGACCACATATGTTAATTTTGAAATTGATCCAGATCTGAACTAACCATATTTTATATTTATTAAACATGAAAATAAAATGTACCATGTGATTTTACTCATCATTCTGGTCGATTTACCTATATAGAACATTTAAAATGGAGCTACGGTCTAAAAGATATGACCAACACAAGATAATATGGCATGAATACAAAATGCATGAAAACGACAACCACAAACATGCCAGGGGGGCAAAATAATCTGTGGACCGAAAACCGCACCAAAAAAACCATGATCGAACCCGAATAAACCGTGAACCAAAAATTCTTTTTTCTGTTCACTACTGAATGGTGAAAAACTGAATTTAGTTCGGTGATCTCGGTTTCCAACCTCGATGCACCGAACTGACCGGAAACCGAACAATGGAAAATTGAGGTAGCCCAAAAGCCCAAGGTGCCCCAACAGGCTAACATTGTCACACACATCGTATTTGGTCCATAACAAGTGTCCACCCAATGACGCTAACACCGATTCCCCAATTCTACCCTAGCCGCCATGCTCTCTCTCTCTCCTAGCGTCATTCCCGGCCAACGACGGAAGCAACATAGCGGCCTGGCTACCTCCATCAGCAGCTTATTTCTTCCCTCCCCTTGTCTCTACTATGTTCTACTTCCACTAGATTGCATCGTCTTCTCTTTTATCTCTTTTATTTACCACCGGTTGATAATTGTTCTTTGCTTTGTTCATCTCTTCACAAGAAATTGATGAGTACATAGGAGTGTTACTGCTAGGAAGATTCAGTTTTGTGTTCTTGTGTTCTGTCTTTCTTCTGCCTCTCAAAGTTTTAGAGAACTTTCTTTCTTCCATGAAGCCTGCTGTTAGGAAAATTTGGTTTTGTTGGGTTAAAACTGAGCACCAAACCAAACTTTCGGGGCACCGATCTGTCAGTTAGTTGATTTTTTATTAGCCGACCGGTTAGCATTTTCTAGAAATCGAATATGTGAGAGCACCGAAGCACTGAACTGGTCGGTTCGGGGGAACCGAATGTACAACCTGAAAAACATGGATGCAACAGCATATTATGATACTGCCTGAGATTCTAAGCAAGCTTCATATATGGCATGCTCAAAATGGGAGCAACGGTTCAACAAATACAACCAATACAAGTTTTAACTAAACTCTATCCAAAACAGCAACAAGGCATTTTTGCACACATCAAAACAACAAGCTACAACGTTCTCAAATTCACAACAAAGACCTGGTGATGTAGCTTACATGATGCACAATAACTATATCACACGAGCAAGCTGTTTAGAATCATGTATCACTAGGAAATAAGATCACAAGATGGCTACTTGAGCACAGTTTGAGACTTGGAGAAAATAGCGGTTTTAACAGAGCATTTTTTATCATGAAGGCACATTGGCAGCAAGAAGAACATATGCTACATGACTTATAATGGCATTAAATTTTACCTCATGGTAGAGGACATGATGCACTACAAATAACTACATTGGACCAACCACAAAGGGTTTGTAGTTCAATAGCAAATCACATGGCAAGACAACAACAAAATATTACATATTCTAGACTTAGAATTATTTTAGCATCTAAAATCGGCAACGTTGATTAGACATGTTCACATAATGAAAACTACACCTAAACATGAGATTCATGGCACCATCATGTAGAGCACAGAATGTAGAGCAACTTTTGTATTTTACATATTTTCATAGGATGCACGGCTACCGAGATACACGCGTCATAAAATGCAATGATGATATTAAAATCTGCATTTTTTTACGCCGGGTAACTTCTATTGAAACCAATGGAGGTTACCACTCTAATGAGTGAATCAAGGCTCATCCATTAGGGGTGACTTGAAAGTGATAATACTGTGAGCCACTTGGTGGTGCTCCATAGCTTTAACGAGTGTGAACTTCGGGATAAATCCGCACCCTCGACTCACTTGTGTTTTCTCATTCCTAGACATTTTACTTTTCACAATTAATACTTGCTCATATTGATATATCTTCTTCTAGTTATAATTGATTAGTTGTTCCTACATTTCTGTATCTTGTGATATTTTTTGTGCTTGCTAGTTTATTAAGTACCTATCTTGTTTATCATAGGTTGGTGATGCACTTAGTTGAGCCTGGCATATTTAGGATTTGTCCTTGAAAAGTATCCGTTTAGTCTAATTCCACATTTGGATAAAGGCAAATCCATAAAAGTTTTAAAATGCATATTCACCACCCCCTCTAGTCGTCATCTCGGTCCTTTCACCCTATGAAAGGCTATGGACAGTGGCTGACAGCAAAGCCTTCTTCACCTTAAAAAACGAAGATAAGTATGTTGCCTTTCTTAATCTTTTCTACCTAGACAAAGTTTTTCTAATTAACTCCATCATATGGAGAGTTATTGAAGCCGCTTGCATAAGACACATTGTTGTTCAAAGCATTTTAGGTAATGTATCTAGGGTCCTCTGCATGTCTTGCAATAAGTAAACTTGAGTTGAATTCTTTGTGGCATCGGTGAGCATCTGAATAATGAGTTGGTGATGGAAGAGTTAGCATGAAACAAAGGTGTAAATGTACTATAAAGTAAACAAACAAGCTATAATTACCTTATTTATCGCTAACATTGATCCGGTCATTAACGTTCCCTCCTTCCATGCCGCCAAATATTTAGAAATAGCGCCCCCGATACAAAGACCTGAATCAACCAGGAATTTATTAGATTAGTAATATAGTTTTCATTAGCCATATGTATTACCTTTCATTTTGTATTTTATATTTCAAAAAGTTTCTTTTGAAGGAATAGTCCTAAGACTTTTTGTTCGCCATCAGCCTTATCTTTTTCTTTGATGTTGAAAATCTTACTTTCAGAGGATGGCGTTGGCTGATAAAGTTATTCCAAATAGCAAACACAAATTTGATGGAAAGAAATATAATAAGTATCAATGAGCATTTCGTGTGTTCACAAGCAAATTATTTCATAAAATTTCATGTATGTAGCAGGACCTTCACAAAACTAACGGTGGACACATACTAACTACTCTCCAAAAAAGGAGCAAACATTGCAAACCTCTAGATTTTACATGTCAACATGTATATATATATTTGCAAATGTCTAGTGATTCACTAGCACACCCAAAAAGGAATTTCAGTTCTTGTATAAATTTGTGGGTGGACGAGAAGTATCTACCTCATGTTACTTATTGACGGCGACAGGAAGTGTCATGCTCCATAGTTACAAATGTATGGTCATCAACGATTCATGTCACCCTCATTTTGTTGTACCCCATGGCTGAAACATGACATGAAAGTTCCATAAAAATGTGCTAGGATTTTCAGACCATGACATAAGCAGTAATGCATATTTATTTTGGCGACTCCTCGTCGAGCCACATGACAAACTGTAGTGTCCTACGATGAAGGCTATTTTTCTGGTTTCGCAAATAGAACCCAAAATACGAAATCACGAAGTGCGTGCTTTCATTCAAATGCCTACATGACTTCCTTTTAACTTGACATCAACCAACACTTTCACAAGCTACACGTAGTCCAATATAGTCAAGTGAGAGGGAGAAAATTGGCATCAAGGCACTGAAAAGGACACAACAACAAAACAAGGAATCGAGCATGCTTTCTTCTAGAGCATTATGACAACTGGGGATCTATATTTTGGCCTAAGGGCCAATCTTTACTCAGGTTGGAAGAGTTTTAGCACAAAAATCTAAGTCCTTATAAAAGGCAACAAGTGTAGCCAATCAGGAGCATAACACAAGACTGTTGAAATAGGCCCTTATGATTTCAAATTCCATTATCATTAGCGTAGAAAGCATACAATTTAAGCAACGAGCAATGGTGTATTACAACAATCATATAAATTTCATGTTGTGTTGCCGAGAATTCAAAAGATGCGAGGGGCCTTAAAAATCTATGTGTCCATCGTGTACTGCGACATTTGTACTCTTTCGGATGGTTACTAAGTTTGAGCGCAAACTACAACATTTGTACTCTTTATTCCAACGTTTTATCTCCTATTGTGTTCAAACTTTGCTACCAGAAAATAGACTAAAATAATAAGTTCTACATGTAGTGCTAACTACACAAAGTTATTTTATGATGAAAAATAACCCAAAAACTTAACGAGGTGAAAACTGATAGTACCACATGCAATTATACTGACCTTCACTTTCTCGATCGTTGTAAAAACACAAGAAGATTCAACAAGATATTCAGTTCCGAGATTACCCCATAGAATCTCTATAGGGTCCCTAGAAATTGAAAAACTATAGTTTAAAATTCTTCAATATGCATGTATCAAAAGGTCAAAACAAAGGACCTGAACAAATAAACCGTCAATAATAACAACCCAGAATTCAGGCAGAACCAATATATGAACAACATAATCAATATATTAATAGTAGAACCAAAGTAAGAAAAGGAACATGCAGTATAACAAGCATGCACTTGTATAGATGTTGGGCATCACTAGGCATCAGACTACTAATGGTTTGCATCTATCACACTAGTCAGGTGCCATAGGATTGGATTAATCTCGAGAGTACGATGGGATCTGGTAAAAGGAGCGTCCGGCTAGTTAGTATGGATAATTGTAAATTATTGCCATTTTCTCCCATGTATCTGCGGGTGTCAACATGGGCATGGGTAGAAGCCATTCAGGGTCCAACGATCTTGACCTGTTACCACCAAGGATGTGTCACGCTAGCTAGTTTGCTTCCAAACATATCCCATGTTGTGCGTGGTGCCGTGTATCAACCATCATTTTGGCGTGGCACAAAGGGACCTGCTGGCGTGGACACTTGACGTCAATAATACGGCGCCACTGTTAGAATTTTGTGGTGGCGTTGGAGACGCCGCCTTAAGTATTTTGAATACCTATGGCGTTGGACAGAGTTGCACATCGACATTGTCATATTTAGTTAATTAAAAAATACTACCCGCTTCACAAAATAAATGTTTTAGCTATTCACAAAAGATGCTAAACGTTTGAGCAATTCACAAAAGATGCCACCAACTCCACAAACTAAATGTTTCACCAAATTCACACAAAAAGTACCAACTTCCACAATATGTATTGATCTTCCTCTCTTGACACTACCTAGTTTTTTCTAAGGACTAACTTAAACTCATGAAGCTTATTCCTATTTGAAAGCACAACTTCTCCCTTGGGGGTTTTGGTAATTAATAACAACATATATTTCATTGAACTAACATTTTCCCTAAGTATATTTCAGGAAATTTCAAGGAATGGATTGGCAAAGGATTGTGCGTAGACCCCAAAATGCAAGGAATAGGATTGGCAAACCATCAGGCATGAAGACTCTACATTTTACTTTGTGTGATAAATCACTTGTCCATAGGAAAGCTAATACTATTAAAAGGGGGTGAGATTATCTTGGTGGATGAATTGCTCAAATGCTAGCCACCAAAAACACCCACCACTTCTCCCACTACACACTCTGTCGAGAAACAAATATCCAAAATCGATGACACCAAAAATTTCCATTCAGTCACACCGAGTTCAAACCCTAGACAAATCCTAAGCCAAACCCATGTATCACTACCAAGTTTTCAAGTCGGTGCAACCGAAATCAGTGACCAACTTTGTGTTAAGCCATTTTCAAGAATCAGAATTTTTGAGTTTTGGAAATCGGTCTCACCGAGAATTAGTAACTGCCCAAGACACCCATATCGGTAGCACTGAGACATATATATGAGTTTCACCAAAAAGCCTAAAGTTGCCACATTTTGCACTTGTCGGTAGGACCGAGTTTTATGATTGGTTACACCGAGTTGGGCAATAATGGAGTAACAGTTGGATTTTGGGAGATGCCTATATATACCACTCCACCACCTCTCATTCCTAGAAGAAGCACTCAGAATAGATCCACACTTACCATATCCTATTTTCTGAGAGAGACACCTACTCATGTGTTGAGATCAAGATATTCCACTCCAACCATATGAATCTTGATTTCTAGCCTCCCCAAGTTGCTTTCCACCCAATCAATCTCTTCTACCCAAGTCAAATATGTGAGAAAGTGATTGAGTGTTGAGGAGACTATCTTTTGAAGCACAAGAGCAAGGAGTTCATCATATTTAGCACATCTATTAACTTTTTGTAATGCCCAAGATGCGATCCTATCCTTATTTTGGCTCGAGGGCCTCGAGAGGGATAGAAGCGCAACTCATCATTGCAAGAATGGATATCATTACAAGTACATGTACAAAAGAGATAAGTATACGGAATTGGATTACACTCGCCACAACCTACATCAAGATCACATCAATACATCAACTTATTCAGTCATTATATATAAGAGCAGGGTTCGACTACGGACGAAATCAAACGAAGAAAATGACATCCATCCTTGCTACCCGAGGCTACCATCCTGGATCCTATCCTAGATTAACGAAGAAAAAGAAGAATAAGAAGTCCAAATCAAACAAGCATCACGCTCACATCAAATCATTGCATTACCTGTATGTGCAACTATTTTTGTAGTAATTTGTGAGCCACAGGGAATCAACAATCTCATTTCCAAAGGTATCAAGACTAGCAAAGCTTAATGGGTGAGCTATGGATACGTGGTGAGGCTGTAGCAACCACTAAGCATTTATTTGAGTGGCTAACCTATGAGTACAACAAAATAAGAAGGGATGCCTACACGTAACGGACATAACTGGTAATGATCACTAAGTGATCCTCAATACCTACCTACGAGTCAAACTTAACCCCACTATGTTCTCTCTTTGATTCAAAACTCACAAGAAGAGACAATCATGGTTACGCACACGGTTGGCATATCTTAATTGAATTTACTTCAAGTTCGCTATGACCAGATATTAAAAAAACTTTCCAAGTTGCCACATAACAGCGGGCACGACTCTCATGAAAGATTAACCCTGTAGGGGTGCTCCAACTAGTCCAGCACAAACTACCACAAGATGCATGGAAAAACCTCCAACCATGGAAAACCCGTAGTCTCCTTAGAAATTCTGGTGGAAAACCTCAACTTCGAGATAGCCCGAAGTATCCTCACAATCTCGTGCACAAGATGTTCCAGAAAGTTAAAACAAATCCAGCAAGGCCTCCCGGTAAGCTAGATCTTCATCTAGAGTCGCACGCTCTCTATCTATGGGCATCATCCGGTACACAAGTAACTAGGGCGACAAAGGTGGAACAAAACACCGAGCAAAAGGTCAAGCCTTCCGCATTTTACCAAGTATATATGTGCATTAATATAAATAGAAATAATACAGTGATATCTCAAAAATATCCATGTTGGCACATGGAAGCAACTACACCCGCAACTAACAACACTATAAGAACGGTTGAGCAAGTGATAACATGGCCAAACAATGGTTTGCTGGGAAGGTGGAGGGTTACAGGCTTTTCATGGCAATGTTGGGACGCTTGACATATAAGTGGTGGGTAACGAGATGTAACGATAAGAAGCGAGACAGCTAGCATAGGAATGATAGTAGTGGTATCCACAGAAATGTTTCATCTTGCTTGAGATCTCGCTTGGAAGAAGAACGAATCCGTGAAGAAGATGATCTGTGAAGTAGACGAACGGGACGTAGTCGAACGAATTCTAACACCCCGAATATTTTTGAAACTCTATCAAGAAGAAGCAATCCGGAATAAACAATCAACACACAATAACACCACAACATATTCATGATATGATGCGCAAATAAATATGATCCATGTATAGTTTAAATATGCAAGGAATGGCAATCACAACAATCAAACTCCATAAATTAAGTGAAGATCAATATGTAACGAGTTGCATATTGACGAAACTTGACATTTAAAGTACTTAGTTCACTCTCGTTTAGGTATACAAAAATATTAAATGTTGTTAAACATGGAAAGAGGTGAAGCATAAATAAACTATTTACCTAGGCATCTTAAATGAGGTCGGAAACAACATTTAGTATTTCCGAAATGACCCCATATGTTAATTTTTATATTGGTCCAGATCTGAACTAACCATATTTTATATTATTAAACATGAAAATAAAGTGTACCATGTGATTCTAATCATCAGTCTAGTCGATCTACATATATAGAACATTTAAATGGAGTTACAGTCGAAAAGAGATGACCAACACAAGATAATATGCCATGAATGCAAAATGCATGAGAACGACAACCACAAACATGCCAAAACATGCCAGGGTGGGCAAAATAAACCGTGGACTGAAAACCGAACCGAAGAAACCGTGACCAAACCCGAATAAACCGGGAACCGACAATTCGTTTTTCTGTTCGGTACTGAATGGTGAAAAACTAAATTTAGTTCAGTGATCTCGGTTTCCAACCTCGATGCACCGAATTGATCGGAAACAATGAACAATGGAAATGTGAGGTAGCCCAGAAGCCCAAGGTGGCCCAACAGGCCGACATCCTCACACACATCGTACTTGGTCCATAACAAGTGTCCACCCAATCACGCGAACACCGATTCCCCAATCCTATCCTAGCCGCCATGCTCTCTCTCTCCTGGCGTCGTTCCGGGCTGACGGCGGAAGCAACACAACTACTTGGAAGCCTCGCATTAGCAGCTTATTTTTTCCTCCCCTTGTCTCTACTATGTTCCTCTTCCACTAGATTGCATCGTCTTCTCTTTTAGCTCTTTTATTTACCACCGATTGTTAATTGTTCTTTGCTGTGTTCATCTCTTCACGAGAATTTGATGAGTACATATGAGCACTCCTGCTAGGAAGATTCGATTTTGTGTACTTGTGTTTTGTCTTTCTGTGCCTCTCAAAGTTTCAGAGAACTTTCTTTCTTCCATGAAGCCTGCTATCAGGAAAATTTGGTTTTCTTAGGTTAAAGCCAATCACCAAACTGAACTTTCGGGGCATCGATCTGTCGGTTAGTTGATTTTTTGTTAGCCGACCGGTTAGCATTTTCTAGAAATCGAATATGTCGGAGCACCGAAGCACCAAACCGGTCGGTTCGGGGGAACCGAATGCCCAACGTATAAAACATGGATGCAACAACATATTATGAAACTACATGTGATGCCCTCGATTTAATCATACGCTAACCATACACGCAAATGCGTACGATCAAACCCAAAGACTCACGAGAAGATATCACAACACAACTCTAGACACAAATAAAATAACATCAGCTTCATATTACAAGCCAGGGCCTCGAGGGCTAGAATACGAAATCTCGATAAACACACGAGTCAGCGGAAGCAACAATATCTGAGTACAGACATAAAACATGGGGTGCCTTAGAGAAGGCTAGCACAAAAGATACAACGATCGAACGAGGCGAGGCCTCCTGCCTGGGAACCTCCTAACTACTCCTGATCATCAGCGGCCTCCACATAGTAGTAGGCACCGTCGGGGTAGCAGTCGTCGGTGGCGGGGACCTCCATCTCCTGGGCTCCAACATCTGGTCGCAGCAAACGGATCAAGGGGACAAGGGGGGAGCAAAGCAGCGGTGAGTACTCATCCAAAGTACTCGCAAGTCTTACATCAGAATATTCTAATTATGCATCAGTATCAAAGAAGGGGGGTTATATGTGGACTGACTGCAGCAGTGCGAGAATAGAGAGAGAAGGCCTAGTCCTATCGAAGACTAGCATCTTCAGGGTCTTGCAGCAATAGACGAGAGTAGAACAGGGGGTAAAACATTAATAGTCATATTGTTGCAGCAATATTAAAGTGAGGTCACGCCTAAAGATCCTCCCTCGACTCCCTCCGAGGAAGCAATCGCGAGGCAAACTAATTCCAGTTAAGTAACAATTATAGTTGTAAAAGATCGGGGCACAACTCCAAGTCGTCCTATAACCGTGGACATGGCTATCCGAATAGTTAATTTTCATCCCTGCAGGAGTGCACCACATGTCCCGTCACGCTCGATAACACTCTAGCCGGACATACTTTTCTGGGTCCTGCCCGGCCTCGGAATATCGACACGTCACAGCCCCACCTAAGACTAATCAGAGAGGCCAGCCCGCCGGTGTAACTCCTAAGCACAAAGGGTTCGTGGGCCCAGTTCCCCTTCACGCTCCTGCACGTGGCGTGGGCGGCCGACGTCAGTCCTAGCATCCCTTAATCACAAGCGCGATGCATCTCGGGACCACTCGGGCGCGCGCCGCTACATTGCTGGCATCTGAAAAGCTTCGGCTGATACCGCGACGCCGAGTACCCATAATTCTTCCCGCGTAGCTGGTTAGTGCGAAAAGGTCTCCGACCAACCCAGATCAAATACCCAAATCCATTAACATTTTAATTAGGCCATCATCACAGTCTCACGGGAATCCACCCGTCTTACAACTAATCACCAATGATCCCAGTAACATGGTCGAGTAACTGTGTGGTTGTTACATCGGGGGGAATCCGAGGTATCACCCTCGTCGGATTCCGAACGATGTATCCGTCAAGGTGGGCTTAGAGGAATCACCCTCGGGGGTCCCACACTTGCGGGGTTGCACGACAGAGGCTTCATCGGGAATGGTGAAAGAGGAATCACCCTCGATAACCATGACCGACTAGCTATACTATAGAGATATCATCAGGAGTACTTAGCGAGGTGTCACCCTCGGTACCCGATAGTATCCCTATAGCGTCGTACAACGAAGGGGGTGTATGTGCTGTGTCGGGTCTGGCTCGTCTATCAGAGATCGAGATTGAAAACAAGCGGGGCAACTGGACTATGGGGTCAGAGGGGATGACTGCTCCACCTATACTAGGCATATTAAAGGTACAGGACTAAAAGTAGCAGTTCATCAAAAACAGGCTATGCATCAGATATAGGAGCTAACTACAACAGTAGCAAAATACTAATGAAAGAAGTAGGAAGAAAGACATAGGCAATATAGGAATGATCAAGGGGGGTTTGCTTGCCTTGCTGCTCTGCGGCAAAGGACTGATCGGCAGGGTCGTAGATGTACCCGGCAGCAGCGTCAGTCTCGGGGTCTACCGGTAAGAAGAGGGGGAAGAAACCAAAAATAATAGCACCGATGCAACACAAAGCATGACATGGCAAGATGCAGGCTAGACCTGAGCTAACGCAGCAACATCCGTCATAGACGGGTCGGAAGAATATCTGACGATATTTTCCGGGTCTCGGGCTACTACCGGTTATACTGGAAACGATGGAAAAGTTCCATGTTTGCGATGCTAGGGACGCGTGACACACGAACGGGTCGTGTATCCGGGTTCGTCTCGTTTTGCTGATCAACTTTCATGTTGAAATTATTTTGATCTGACTTACGGATCATTTAATATTAATTTTTAAATTTTTTATTAATAATTAGGAATTAAAAACAGATTTAATTATTTTAATAAATCCTATTATGACATCATCGCGATGTCATGCTGACATCAGCAGTTGACTGGTCAACTGACCAGCGGGTCCCGAACGTCATAGACACAAGTTTTAATTAAGATTAAATATTAATTAATCAGATTAATTTAGTGGGGGACCCACGTGACATACTCTAATTATTCTAATTAATTAGTTTAACTAATATATCTATTTATTTATTTAATAAAAACATTATTTTTATTTTTATTTTAACTATCGCGTGGGGCCTCCCTGTCATAGACAGCGGGTGCGTTGGCCCCACCGGTAAGTGACCTTAGGCCAAAATACTCGATTTTATTCATAGATATAAACATGCAAATATCGTATTCCTCCAATACCTATATACGCAATACATAGATCACATCTCATACATACATACATTCATATATACGGAATACATCAATTGTTTTTATTTTGTTTAACTCTCACACTCACATCTCTCTCTGTCAACAGACAACAGAGAACACAACTCTCTGCTCTAACTCAACATAGAAGAACACCTTCTTCAAATCCTCCTACCGGTCACTACCGTCGACGGATCGGAGTCCCGTTTGCCGGAACGGAACTGGGCGGTGAGGGGAACGCGACGGTGGGAGGAGCCTGAGGAGGGGCTCACCAACGTTGATGAGACAGCCCGATGAAGCCGGAGTTCGCGGGAAGCGGAGGTGACGGCGAGGAGGAGGACGAGGCGGTGACGGTGATGACGGTGGCGGTGAGGACGGTTGCCGGAGAGGCCTCCTAGAGGGGGCCGACCGGCGTGACGAGGAGGGGCCTCCCGGAGTCGCGATGGAGCGGTGCTCGGTCGTGGTGATGGAGTCCCCAGAGTGCGGAGGTCGGCCCGCAAGGCTCCTTCGGCCGACGGGGCTGGTCGATGAGGGGGGGGTCCGGGAGGAGAAGGAGCCGAGGGGAGGGCTGTCGGCGGGGTGACCAGGGGGCCTCGGCCGACGGGGGGATCTGGGGGCCGCCGGCGCCGGAGGGGATTATCTCGATAGGGATGGGGAGGCGAGCCGGTGCGGGGCACGGGAGGAAGCATGGGGGGGCGCTCGAGTGGTAGGGGATCCTAGGAGGGATCGATGGGGGAGAGGGGCTCGATCCTCGGGCGAGAGAGGAACCGAGGGGAGGTTGCGGGGTAGGTGGGGATGGGGCCCCCACGAGGGCTTGGTGGGGTGGTCGAGGCGGGAGCCCAGGGGTGGGGTGGCGGCGGCTCAGGGAGAAAACGGGAGTGCGGGGGGGAGCCGGGGGGATAGCGTTAGGGTTTCCCCCGCGGGGGGCTTTAGCCTGGCCGGCTGGGCCTCTAGGCCCAGTTGGGCCAGGGGGTTGGTTCCTTTTCTTTCTTTTTTTGTCTTGTTTTGTTTTGTTTTTGTTTTTCTATTATTTCCTCTTTCTAATTTCCTTTTTTTTTCTTTTTTTAATTACTTTTCTTTTATTTCTTTTATTATTATTATTTTTAATACTTTCTTTTATAATTTACTATATATACTTTTAATTGTTTCTTATATATATTTATTTTCATTTACTATCTTTCTTTTATTTATTTGATTTAAAGCTCCACTTTCAAATATATTGGGATTATCAATAATTCTAAAAGTGCCCGATTCGATATTATAATCCGTTAGGGAATTTTTGATAACTCCCCGACGTTTTTATTTCAACAACATAAAATATTTTCTCGTCTGACTTTATTTTAAAGCTTCGAATTTGATTTGGTTTCAGCCAACACGAGATCATTGATATCACTTGCGATGACGTTGCATCATTAGCGCGGGATCAGTGTCGCTTAATTACAATCATTACTATAGCAAAAGTCGAGGATGTCACAATTCTCCCCTACTAACAAGAATTCTCGTCCCGAGAATTAAGAGGTAGAAGGAAAAAGCCCGAGGTATTCATCACGAAGATGATCCTCGCGTTCCCAAGTGGCTTCATCTTCGGAATGATTTGACCACTGCACTTTAAGGAACTTGGTGACTTCGCAACGAGTTTTACGCTCAGCTTGGTCGAAAATACGGATCGGATGCTCTTTATAAGAGAGGTTTTATTGCAGCTCAAGCATATCATGATCCACTGCTCGAACAGGATCCTTGAAGCAGCGACGGAGCCGAGAAACATGGAAGACATCGTGAACCTGAAAAAGGTTCGCCGGCAGTTCCAATTGATAAGCCAGTCTTCGACGCCTTCCAAGAACAGTGAAAGGGCCAATATAGCGAGGAGCTAACTTGCCCATGATTACAAAATGGTGTGCGCCTCTCATTGGTGTGACACGAAGATATGCCCTTTCGCCAGGTCGATAGACCATACCCTGATGATGACGGTCATACTGACTCTTCTGACGAGACTGAGCAACCTTCAGATTCGCATGAATAATGCGGACTAGATCTTCAGCGTGTTGAATAATATCCGGACCAAGGAGTGATCAGTTCATTGAACGGTGGATCGGGAATTCCATATGAGCCAAGTGCAAAGGATACTTTGGAGTCAAAGATGTACAGGAGAGCCAGGTTTCAATCTTGTGGAACTTTGGGTTATGGGTCCACCATGTGGGCCAGGAGTAGGTAGAGGGGTGACATATTATACGGTCTTGGTAACAAGACATGTCAGAGGATAACCTGTTAGTTATGTTGGCAACATCGTTGATACCAAGGGCGGGGAACGAATAGAACCATTTTCCTACTCGTTGAAACGAGGCGGGCCAATAGGCAAGGTTCTCGTCCACCGGCAGCTACCAGAATGTTATCCACAATAGTAACACGGTCTTACTGACAGAGTTGTACACCAAGAATTTTACCTAAGCAGGGAATTAACACTGCTTAGATAAGTTATGCCACAATAAAAATCAAACAGACCAATGGGAAGGGAAAATGTGTTCAAACACACAAGTATTAGAGTATACCATTCCCGAGGAAATCATAGAGTATAGTATACATGATAGGTCATCCAGTACATAACCATTTTGATAAAGAGTCAAGAAGAACCATGATGATTACCCATACAACGCGGTCTGGATATTTGATCAGAAACAATTTAGTATTGTGCTTCCAATGTTCCTGTTGAAATTTGAAGTGCCACATCCGTGCTTTGGGGTAGTATCGACATGGTCATCAGATGAAGGTCAGACTTATGGGAATACAAAGAGGATTCAGGAGGAGCAACTTATGACATAAGTCATATATTATTCGCATGGAAGATGGTGAACCTTTCATATGGAAGAATTTATAACAATCGGTCCTTCGGGCCGGTGTGCCAGACAAGACATCATTGCACCAGATTACCTAAGACCAAAGTTATAATTATTGGAAAATGTTCCAACCATCATATCTGCCCGAGGTTCAGATCTGATTGGTGTCGGGACACCTCAGACTCAAAATGCCTGAGAATAAAAATGAAGACGCAAGATTCTCATGATATGAACTACACAAGCAAATCTTGAAATATGAGTGCGATGGTAAGGCACATGAACACCATGTCAAGACATTCGTGCCCACGTGAAATTCTTATCTCAAAAGGCAACTGGGTTCTCATTTTGGGAACCATCATCGAGGATGACAAGGTTCCAGGTGTAAGTCTGGATTAGCTCTTATGAAAGAACTTCTTTTCCTTGATCAAATTAGTCAGTAGTTTGGCGTGCTGAGCAAGTTATATGCAGTGAGAATAGAAAATCATCAAAACATATAACACTTCGCTCATGCATGAATGATTTGGTATTTCCCAAGAGGAAGCGAAACAAAACTTTCACATATTCACGGCGGAAAGATTGCACGTGAACTTTGGGGAAAACACTTCTTTTATCAACATATCCTTCCTGAGCTAGGCACAAGGCTAATGCTTTCAAGAGCTTCATCGTCGCACCATGAATAAGTTGTGGGTGTGGCCGATGGGCTTGACAGCAATCCCACAAGATTTTGGTAGAGATGAATTTTCAAAGTTATAATATCAAGGAGACAACATTTGTCAAATCAAATGGTATAATGTCGTATGCTCGAGGGAACATCATCAATTAAAAATTGGCCGAAGGGTGCACTCGAAAATACGAAATGAGTAGCACGACCAATGCTGGAATGGTGAGTCAACAACCAATGCTCCAAGAATGAAATAATTAGTCGTTAACCTCAAGGCAATAGGGTTGCCAGAAGTATTGGGATCACACATCAGAGTTCACCTGTTGGTATTCCGGTTTGAAACATCACAGAACCAATAGATGAATGATGATGGCGAGAAGTATTATTATATCAAGAATTCTTAAGACGTGTGCAATCCTCACGACATTCTTGACATACCAGATAGTAATACTCCAAGGTAGAAGATAACATAAGCTATATAGTGAGGAACACAAAGGACAACACAAAACACAAACATGTTCGTGTAGGGGGGAAGGCAAGAAGGTTGTCGACGATAACACATATTATCGCGGGGCAAGGATGGTATTTCTCATCATGCATTCGGTCGATACCCTGCAAGAGCTCGGGATGCTGATGATGATCACGACACCTTTGTCGACAAGCTTCACGAAGATGTAAATGATCGGCGACGACATCAAGCAATGGAATGATGAAGCAAGAGGTTGTCAGAATCACAGATAAGACTGCTAGCTTAGAATTGAGATCTCCTTTTAAGACAACCAACATGGTGTTGAAAGATTGTTGTAAGCTTAACAACTTGGAATGACATGATCAAGTACAAACTCGTAGACAAGGAAGATTGATAAAAGTTGTTGAATCGCAATGCGTACTTGATTTAGTTATCGATGTACTTGCGTGTCCAACAACTCAAACACGAGGAAACTGGAATTAATGAAAACATCATAGTTGATGAGGAGCTCACAAGAAGTTATATAGCTTCGTGATATCCTCGAGCTACAAGGAATAATATTCGGAGGTAGATCAACATTAAGGCTTGGACCGATGTATTGATCTGAAGAAGACAAGTACTTTAACTCGTCTAAGAATGAAATCAAGGTAGGACAACATGGTCGGAACCACGGTTGTAAAGTACAAGATCACAGATACCAGATCAAATCATATAACGAATGATTATTGATACGAGAAGTTTCTATGGTAGGATCAACGTCGTTTCCATGGGCATGAACACAGAGTTCAAGGTCGACTCCCACTTCATCAATGCATCACCTGCCATTTATTCCTCGCCTTTGATCGGTTGTAGCTTTGAAAGAATAACCGGCATAACACCAGAAGAGTAAGACTCAAGAAAACTCTTCGGGTCATATTGATTTAGGAAGGCATAGGTTCAACCCATCGGGGCATCTTAGGAACATATACCACAAACTCCAAGAGTAATTAACACATGCTTGAAGGGCATGGCTGACAAATCGTATTGTACAACTTATCAAAGGGAGAAGACACAATTTACCAATGGCATCATGTGTCATGGGAAGCAATCACAAGAATTTTCTAAAGCAAAGGATGACGTCGGATAATAACTCAAATGAGTGTGGCCATCCACAAATGATTTGATGTGAGTACCGGTACTCAATCATAGGGGGTAAAACGCAAGGCATCGGATTATAGAACATCTGAAAAATATCGATACTTAATCACCAAAGGAATTATGATTTCCAGGTTGGTGTATCATAATCAGATCCTCCGATCAAATACAAGTAAGTTGAATAGATTTAGATGGACAATCAATAAAAAATGATTTGTCGAGAACCAGCTCGGTCTGGAAGGACGTCTGACCCGATAGATAATTTATGAGCCACAACAGACGATCGTGTGCATTCACAGAAAGGTAGAATCAATAAGATCACAGGAAAAATCAAAAAGGATTTTAATGAATGCTGCTAGACATATGGATTTAACCATAATGCAAGCAGGTGAGAAAGGTCATGAACTTTAGGCTACGGAGGATTTTGGAAGACTGAATAGTAAGTCGAAGAACTTTCGAAACCCATGACAACTGATGGTGGACGAATCCCCGATAAAATAATTCGTTGCATCTCGTAAACAAGAGCACTTGGAGAAGAAAGTATGAACGACATTTGTATGTAGTCATCCGTAGTGGTTGACGAAGGAAGGGAAAATTGCAGAAACAATGAGCACAACAGCTCAAGAGAACATCGAAGAGTAACTGCAGTTCTTCTAAGGGATAAAGCCATCGTCTGGAATACGGGGCTCTCCGGGAGGAAATGTTTACGAGAACCTAATGTTAGAGTTAGCAAAATCTTTAACCCGAAAGAGAAGAGAGAGTAGAACCCAGAGTATAGGAAAGGAGTAAAAGATACTAATACCACCCAATTGAGATGTGGGCCCGTAAGCCACAACATCAGTGTTAGTAAAGTTTTTCAAACACTAGACTCAACTTCGGCCAAGGAGTTGGAAAGGGGGCTACCTACACGCAGTCGGCTCTGATACCAACTTGTGACGCCCTCAATTTAATCGTACGCTAACCATACACGCAAATGCGTACGATCAAACCCAAGGACTCACGGGAAGATATCACAACTCAACTCTAGACACAAATAAAATAACATCAGCTTCATATTACAAGCCAGGGCCTCGAGGGATAGAATACGAAATCTCGATAAACACACGAGTCAGCGGAAGCAACAATATCTGAGTACAGACATAAAACATGGGGTGCCTTAGAGAAGGCTAGCACAAAAGATACAACGATCGAACGAGGTGAGGCCTCCTGCCTGGGAACCTCCTAACTACTCCTGATCATCAACGGCCTCCACGTAGTAGTAGGCACCGTCGGGGTAGCAGTCGTCGGTGGCGGGGACCTCCATCTCCTGGGCTCCAACATCTGGTCGCAGCAAACGGATAAGGGGACAAGGGGGAGCAAAGCAGCGGTGAGTACTCATCCAAAGTACTCGCAAGTCTTACATCAGAATATTCTAATTATGCATCAGTATCAAAGAAGCGGGGTTATATGTGGACTAACTGCAGCAATGCGAGAATAGAGAGAGAAGGCCTAGTCCTATCGAAGACTAGCATCTTCAGGGTCTTGCAGCAATAGACGAGAGTAGAACAGGGGGTAAAACATTAATAGTCATATTGTTGCAGCAATATTAAAGTGAGGTCACGCCTAAAGATCCTCCCTCGACTCCCTCCGAGGAAGCAATCCCGAGGCAAACTAATTCCAGTTAAGTAACAATTATAGTTGTATAAGATCGGGGCACAACTCCAAGTCGTCCTGTAACCGTGGACATGGCTATCCGAATAGTTAATTTTCATCCCTGCAGGAGTGCACCACATGTCCCGTCACGCTCGATAACACTCTGGCCGGACATACTTTTCTGGGTCCTGCCCGGCCTCGGAATATCGACACGTCGCAGCCCCACCTAAGACTAATCAGAGAGGCCAGCCCGCCGGTCTAACTCCTAAGCACAAAGGGTTCGTGGGCCCAGTTCCCCTTCAAGCTCCTGCACGTGGCCTGGGCGGCCGACGTCAGTCCTAGCATCCCTTAATCACAAGCGCGATGCATCTCGGGACCACTCGGGCGCGCGCAGCTACATTGCTGGCATCTGAAAATCTTCGGCTGATACCGCGGCGCCGAGTACCCATAATTCTTCCCGCGTAGCCGGTTAGTGCGAAAAGGTCTCCGACCAACCCAGATCAAATACCCAAATCCATTAACACTTTAATTAGGCCATCATCACAGTCTCACGGGAATCCACCCGTCTTACAACTAATCACCAATGATCCCAGTAACATGGTCGAGTAACTGTGTGGTTGTTACATTGGGGGGAATCCGAGGTATCACCCTCGTCGGATTTCGAACGATGTATCCGTCAAGGTGGGCTTAAAGGAATCACCCTCGGGGGTCCCACACTTGCGGGGTTGCACGATAGAGGCGTCATCGGGAATGGTGAAAGTGGAATCACCCTCAATAACCATGACCGACTAGCTATACTACAGAGATATCATCAGGAGTACATAGCGAGGTGTCCCCCTCGGTACCCGATAGTATCCCTATAGCGTCGTGCAACGAAGGGGGTGTATGTGCTGTGTCGGGTCTGTCTCGTCGATCAGAGATCGAGATTGAAAACAAGCGGGGCAACTGGACTACGGGGTCAGAGGGGATGACTGGTCCACCTATACTAGGCATATTAAAGGTACAGGACTGAAAGTAGCAGTTCATCAAAAACAGGCTATGCATCAGATATAGGAGCTAACTACAACAGTAGCAAAATACTAATGCAAGCAGTAGGAAGAAAGACATAGGCGATATAGGAATGATCAAGGGGGGTTTGCTTGCCTTGCTGCTCTGCAGCAAAGGACTGATCGGCAGGGTCGTAGATGTACCCGGCAGCAGCGTCAGTCTCGGGGTCTACCATAAGAAGAGGGGGAAGAAACAATAAATAATAGCACCGATGCAACACAAAGCATGACATGGCAAGATGCAGGCTAGACCTGAGCTAACGCAGCAACATCCGTCATAGACGGGTCGGAAGAATATCTGACGATATTTTCCGGGTCTCGGGCTACTACCGGTTATACTGGAAACGATGGAAAAGTTCCGTGTTTGCGATGCTAGGGACGCGTGACAGATGAACGGGCCGTGTATCCGGGTTCGTCTCGTTTTGCTGATCAACTTTCGTGTTGAAATTATTTTGATCTGACTTACGGATTATTTAATATTAATTTTTAAAATTTTATTTAATAATTAGGAATTAAAAACAGATTTAATTATTTTAATAAAATCCTATTATGACATCATCGCGATGTCATGCTGACATCAGCAGTTGACTTGTCAACTGACCAGCGGGTCCCGAACGTCATAGGCACAAGTTTTAATTAAGATTAAATATTAATTAATCAGATTAATTTAGTGGGGGACCCACGTGACATACTCTAATTATTCTAATTAATTAATTTAACTAATATATCTATTTATTTATTTAATAAAAACATTTTTTTTAACTATCGCGTGGGGCCTCCCTGTCATAGACAGCGGGTGCGTTGGCCCCACCGGTAAGTGACCTTAGGCCAAAATACTCGATTTTATTCATAGATATAAACATGCAAATATCGTATTCCTCCAATACCTATATACGCAATACATACATCGCATCTCATACATACATACATTCATATATACGGAATACATCAATTGTTTTTATTTTGTTTAACTCTCACACTCACATCTCTCTGTGTCAACAGACAACAGAGAACACAACTTTGTGCTCTAACTCAACATAGAAGAACACCTTCTTCAAATCCTCCTACCGGTCACTACCGTCGACGGATCAGAGTCCCGTTTGCCGGAACGGAACCGGGGCGGTGAGGGGAACGCGACGGTGGGAGAAGCCCGAGGAGGGGCTCACCAACGTTGATGAGACGGCCCGATGAAGCCGGAGTTCACGGGAAGCGGAGGTGACGGCGAGGAGGAGGACGAGGCGGTGACGGTGATGACGGTGGCGGTGAGAACGGTCGCTGGAGAGGCCTCCTAGAGGGGGCCGACCGGCGTGACGAGGAGGGGCCTCCCGGAGTCGCGATGGAGCGGTGCTCGGTCGTGGAGATGGAGTTCCCGGAGTGCGGAGGTCGGCCGGCAAGGCTCCTTCGGCCAACGGGGCTGGTCGACGAGGGGGGGGGGTCCGGGAGGAGAAGGAGCCGAGGGGAGGGCTGTCGGCGGTGTGACCAGGGGGGCCTCGGACGACGGGGGGATCTGGGGGCCGTCGGTGCCGGTGGGGATTAAGTCGGTAGGGATGGGGAGGCGAGCCGGTGCGGGGCACGGGAGGAAGCATGGGGGGGCGCTCGAGTGGTAGGGGATCCCAGGAGGGATCGATGGGGGAGAGGGGCTCGGTCCTCGGGCGAGAGAGGAACCGAGGGGAGGTTGCGGGGTAGGTGGGGATGGGGCCCCCACGAGGGCTTGGTGGGGTGGTCGAGGCGGGAGCCCAGGGGTGGGGTGGCGGCGGCTCAGGGAGAAAACGGGAGTGCGGGGGGAGCCGGGGGGATAGCGTTAGGGTTTCCCCCACGGGGGGCTTTAGCCTGGCCGGCTGGGCCTCTAGGCCCAGTTGGGCCAGGGGGTGGGTTCCTTCTCTTTCTTTTTTTTGTCTTGTTTTGTTTTGTTTTTGTTTTTCTATTATTTCCTCTTTCTAATTTCCTTTTTTTTATTTTTTTAATTTCTTTTCTTTTCTTTCTTTTATTATTATTATTTTTAATACTTTCTTTTATAATTTACTATATATACTTTTAATTCTTTCTTATATATATTTATTTTCATTTACTATCTTTCTTTTATTATTTGATTTAAAGCTCCACTTTCAAATATATTGGGATTATCAATAATTCTAAAAGTTCCCAATTCGATATTATAATCCGTTAGGGAATTTTTGATAACTCCCCGACGTTTTTATTTCAACAACATAAAATCTTTTCTCGTCTGACTTTATTTTAAAGCTTCGAATTTGATTCGGTTTCAACCAACACGAGATCATTGATATCACTTGCGATGACGTGGCATCATTAGCGCGGGATCAGTGTCGCTTAATTACAATCATTACTGTAGCAAAAGTCGAGGATGTCACACTACATGAGATTCTAAGCAAGCTTCATATATGGCATGCTCAAAATGGAGCAACAGTTAAACAAATACAACCAACACAAGTTTTAACTAAAATCTGTCCAAAACGGCAACAAGACATTTTTGCACACATCAAAACAACAAGCTACATCGTTCTAAAATTCACAACAAAGACATGGTGATGTAGCTTACGTGATGCACAATAACTATATCATGGGAGTAAGCTGTTTAGAACCATGGATCACTAGGAAATAAGTTCACAAGATGGCTACTTGAACACATTTTCAAACTTGGTGAAAATAGCAGTTTTAACAGAGTAGTTTTTATCACGAAGGCACATTGACAGCAAGAAAAACACATGCTACAGGACTTATAATGGCATGAAATGTTACCGCATGGTAGATGAGATGATGCACTACAAATAACTACATTGGACCAACCACAAAGGGGTTGTAGATCAATAGCAAAACACATGGCAAGACAACAACAAAATATTACAGATTCCACACTTCGAATTATTTCAGCATCTAAAATCAGCAACATTGATTAGACATGTTCACATGATGAAAACTACACCTAAACATGAGATTCATGGCATGAAAAACCTGTCAACAACAAGTATACATGGCATACTACAACACACTCCAAACACAGAACTCAAAGGAGGCATGGATTTCTTAAGACAAACTCCGCAAAATGGAGCTTATCGTTAACAGATTTCAGTTTTAACGCGATAGCAACTTGGGCGAAATAAACAAACATGTTAATGAAGTGCTACCTAGCAGCCAAAGGCATGGCATCAAAGTAGACATCACCTAGGGCAATACTCATGAAGACACCGCATGCAAAATCCCTACGAATTGGATGCAATCATCCACGAAAGTTTGCAAGTTTTAACAATTTCGGTTGATTACAACGAGATGCATTTTCGTAACACGGATTTGAGCATGTATATGTAACCTATTATGCATGCGAATGGAACCATCTTTTAGAGAACAGAATGTAGAGCAACTTTCATATTTTACATATATTCATAGGATGCATGCCTAACGATATACATTCGTCACAAAATGCAACGATGATATTAAAACCTGCATTTTTATATTACGTCGGGTAACTTCTATTGAAACTACGGGGTAATTGGCATTGGGTAAGTTCTATAATAACAACGGGGTAATCGGGATAAGGATCTCACATCGGGCCATCGGGTCGATCGAGGGTGGATCGGGCCGGGAGAGGTTGAGGCGGCTGGGAACGAGGGAGACGGACCAACCTGTAGGGCCCAGCCTAGCGGCTTGGCTACGAGCCACCTGAGGCACGCGTGCGTGGCCATCCTCGAGCGGGTGCTCCTCCCGATTAGAACCGGGTCGAGGCGAGGGGTAAGGCCACGACGGCCTGCAAGGTCAGAGGCGGCCGAAGATGACACAAGGGCGCGCAGAGGCGGCATATCCAGGTGGGGGGATGCTAGATCCAGCGAGGAGGGGCGGCGCACGGGCTCCGGCGAGCTCAAGGACCAGCGGACATGGTGGCTTCCTGTGACGGGAAGAGAGAGAGAGAGAGCATGTGAGGTGAGGAAGAGAGATAAGGGGAGAAGATAGGGTGGACGCGGTGTCTGTGTCCTGGGTCCGGCGGGCGATGGCGGCCGGCGACCTTCGGTGAGGTCCGGCGAGAGGCTGCGGCGACCCGGCTTGGCGCGGAGGGCGACGGGAGCTTGGGCGGCAGGGTACTCGGGGGGCGAGGAACGGGCTGCGGCGGCGGTTGCTTTGGGCCCAGGCGGGCTCTGGATGGGCCTAGTCGGGCTGGTGGTGCGGAAAACGAGGCAAGACGGTGGGGCAACTTCTATATATAGCGAGGGTAACTAGGGTTAGGGGTTAGGGTTTTAGTCCATTTTCGAACCCTCCGATCGCGATGTGGAGAGGGCGCTAGTTAAGCTAGTGGGGGTGTGGAGAGGTGTTTGGGCTGAGATGAAAGGGAAGATTTGCGGCCCGACACAAAGTTTTTAAAACATGGAAAACATCAAATAATGAATCGATGACGGTGTCGCTACGCTCGACTGTTCGGTTATCAAACAGACTCTGATTGCGACGAAGTTTGACACACGGTCTACCTACAATATATTAATACTGCACGCCAACTTTCAACCCAATCTGAGAATATTTTTCACATGCTTTTAAAAACATTTTTTAATGATGTCGTGCGCACATATCAAAAACGGAGAGAACGAACAACTACGCACGGAAGCAACTTTGAAAAATGACGGCCACACAGTGTCGATGCAATGCTGATGATGCGATGATGAATACGACAAATAGACGAATCACACAATGACAATGGAATAAAAGGGTAATCTTCTGGAACGTCAGTTCCGGGCTGTTACAACTCTCCTCCACTAACAAGAGATCTCACCCCCGAGATCTTAGAATGAGTATGGGAAGGGAAAGAGAAGAGGTAAAACTCAGTTGCTTCTTTGACAAATGAGTGAAACCAAGAAAACTTGAAGGTTGCGAAGAGATGAAGAACGGCATGAGTAACAAGCAAGAATTCAAAACAAATTTGGGCAGTATTTCGGTAGAAAAGAGAGGAAAAAATTGACAAGAAAGAAAGAACTTGAAAAAAGGGTACAACACACCGGTTAAAAGAATGATCAAATAAATGAAGGTCGAAAAGAATAAGATTGAGGCCTAGCAAAGATTTAGATGAAGCTTCGCGAAGAGATACTTGAGAAAATATGGAACTCCACAAAAGAAAGAGATGAACAACATGGGATGAGGAATGAAATCACCTTGAGGAAAACCAAGAATAAGAGTTATGTTATGCTCATCTTTTTGCAAGTTAAATCGATGACAACCAGCGGATTTAGCGTACCACTTATTCTTCTTGAAAATAATGAGGAAAGAGATAGAGCACAAACTTGAAGAAGCCTTCAACGAAACCTCGGAATAATTGAGATAAAAAAGACAACAATTGAGAAGAATTTGAGAACGAAAGCTGGAAGTTGTGAATGAAGAAATCTTCTAAAATAATGGCCTTCGGAGGATCGAGAAATAAAAACAACTCTAAAATGCTCCAGATAGAAATGGAAGTAATTTCCCATGTTCGAAAACAATTTGGGAGGATAGCACAAAGCCGAAACCATGAATCTTCAAGAGAATGGACGAAGATTTAAGAGAAACTCTCCTTCAGTCTTCAACACTGTGAATGATGACGAGGACAACACCATGGATTACCGAGACACTCTGGGATAATGGATAAAGAAGGGTTGAGCCAACGATGAATCTGATTTAGAGGCGATCTAGGAGAAGGAATATGAGTGATGAAATTCATTCTTACGTCACATTTGCAAAGAACTTGATATCTCCAGAAAAGATTAGAAGAACCAGATAAGATCGTGGGGAAAACCTGTGGGTTATGAGCCCACTCAAGAGAAACCACCGTTGAAACGCTTGATTAGGAAGAGAGATTGCACCGGTACTAATGAAAACTTGAGGTGAGAACCTCAAAATTTGAAAGGGTATTGAATGAAAACACGAAAATTTTGAGATATGGTGAAACCCCGGATAGAATAGAGAGGAATAGACAAGAGAGACTTTACAAAGAATTCCCACGTGAGAAAACATTGAACGAATGAAAAGAATATGATGAACACCGAAAGCTTGAATTGAATTCACCGGAGAACAAAACAAGAACGAAGAATGATGAACTTAAAGCACTTGAGGATCTTCACGTGAATCACCGGAAACAATACAGTAGCAAAGATAGTGGAAGCATCACATGAATAGAAAAGGCACTTTTATTAGAATTTAATTATTGAAGAAAAGGGCGGGAGGGTGGGTAAAACAAAGACAACTTGGGATGGATGAAAACAACTCCGGAAAGAAATATGAGGATTGATCTTGCAAATATTGGAAAGTATTGAATTATCTTGCGAAGAAGCACGCCGGTTGAAGAGAATTTCATGACAACTCCGGTTGATCAAATGGCTCGCATTCCCATAGAATATGACAACACCACTTAGAAAAGATATGAAATCAACATTTGACAATGAAGCAACTTGAATTACCATACTCCAAAACAAAAGAAAGGATGAGGCTTGCAAATTAAGCCAGAAACATATACATCACCCATTATGCATTTGATAGAAGGATGACCCTAGGTAACTACTTGGATTCCCACCTAAGAACTCCCAAAATCTTCTGGTTATGCAATCAGGTCCACGGATACAAGGAGCAAAATCCATCGCTCAACTCCTAGCAATAATAGTACGCTCTAATGTAACACATCCATCAACACATAACCAAAGGTCTTGGAAACTCATCTACCTCAGATCCTCGTAATCACAATGATACCAATTATGGCAGTACATCCAGACGCTCTCCCCAGTACTGGGTGATGCCAAACTCCTCTCGCCACAAAGAGTATTGAAGAAATTTTGAACATCCTCCGTCCTGAGATACTAAGGAAACTGAACGATAACGATGTGTCAACAATCCCCTGGAGCTCTACTCCTCGGGAACAGGAGGCACCAAGTACACAATTCAGTCACATCGACATCATAGAGAATCCAAAATACACGTGTGATCCTAAAAAAATTTGAGTGAGAAGAGGGATAAAATTAAAATTCCTATGTCAGGATTCCTCACCAAAGCATAGAAGAGGAGTAAAAATAATCCTACTCTCTGATATATAACTAGACTCAAAACATTTTTTCACTAGACTCGACTCAGCCAAGTTCGATAAATCGAGGGGGCTCCTAGATTGGTACACGCTGTGATACCAACTTGTAATACCCAAGATGCTATCATATCCTTATTTTGGCTCGAGGGCCTTGACAGGGATATCATCGCATCTCATCATTACACAAGAATGGATATCATTACAAGTAAATGTACAAAAGATATGAGTATACGAAATTGGCTTGCAATCGCCACAAGCTACATCATGATCATATCCATACAACAACATATTCAATCATCATATATAAGAGCAGGGTCCGACTACAAACGAAGTCAAACAAAAAACTGACATCCATCCTTGCTATCCCAGCCTGCCGTCGTGGATCCCATCCTAGATTGATGAGAAGAAGAAGAAGAAGAACTTCAAATCAAACAAACATCACACTGAGGTCAAATTATCGCGTTATCTATACCTACACTGTTGTTGTAGTAATCTGTGAGCCACAAGGACTCACTGTCTCATTTCCAAGGGTACAAAGACTAGCAAAGCTTAATGGGTGAGGTATGGATAAGTGTGAGGCTGCAACAAGCACTAAGCATTTATTTGAGTGGCTAACCTACGAGTACAACAAAATCAGAAGGGAGGCCTACGCATAACGGGCGTGAACTGGTAATGATCACTAAGTGATCCTAAACACCTACCTACGAGTCAGACATAACCCCACCGTGTTCTCTCTTGAATTCATAACTCACAAGAAGATACAATCACGGTTACGCACACGGTTGGCATATTTTAATTGAATTAACTTCAAGTTCGCTATGACCATATTTTAAACAAAGTTTCCAAGTTGCCACATAACCGCGGGCACAACTCTCATGTAAGATTTAACCCTGCAGGAGTGCCCCAACTAGTCCATCACAAACTACCACTAGTTGCATGAAAAAACCTCCAACCATGGAAAACCCGTAGTCTCTTTGGAAATTCTGGTGGAAAACTTAAACCTCAAGATAGCCTGAAGTATCCTGAGAATCCCGTGCACGAGACGTTCAAGAAAGGTAAAAAAATCCAACAAGGCCTCCCGATGAGCCAAATCCACATGTAGAGTCACGCGCTCTCTATCTACGAGCATCATCCGTCTATGTGAAGTGGACGGTAACCAGAAAATTCTTGAGTTGCCCCGAGGTGGCACCGCCTACTGCTAGGTAGGTGGACCAACACTCATGAGGAGCACTAGCCCGGTTTGTTGATTAATTATCCACGGGGTCCAGAAAAGTCCCTATGCAAGTTTTATTAGGTTGGCGAATGGTAAAACCAATGTTAGGCCTTGCGAGAAAAGTTTTATCCCTAAAAGAAAATGAAGGGGGTCCTGATATGTCCATTTTGCATCATGATTTCCTAATTTTATTTATAATGATTTTATGCATAATAATGCTTTTTTGGGGTGATTCTAATCCCTTTTCTCTAATAATGTGCAAGGTTTGCAAAAAGAGGGAGAATGCCGACAGTTGGAATTCTGGACCTGAAAAAGCATACCATAGGTACATATTCTGCACATCTTCAAATGAGCTGAAACTTCATGGAGATTTTCTATGGAATATATAATGAATATTGGAGCAAATAACTACCAGAGGGAGCCACCCTCGTGAGCACAAGACACCAGGGCGCGCCAGGCCCCTTAGGCGTGCCCTGGTGGGTTGTGCTCAGCACGGCCCACCTCTGGAGCCCATCTTCTCGTATATAAGGTGTTTTGACCTAGAAAAAATCAAGAGAGGATTCTTGGGATGGTACGCTGCCATATTGAGGTGGAACTTGAGCATGAGCACTTTTGCTCTCCGACGGAGTGATTCCGATGGGGAAACTTCCCTCCCGGAGGGGGAAATCGAAGCCATCGACATCTCCAACAACCCTCTCATATAGGGGAGGCCAATATTCATCAACATCTTAAACAACACTATCTCGTCTCAAACCCTAGTTCATCTCTTGTGTTCAATCTTTGTACGGAACCTTAGATTGGTGCTAGTGGGTGACTACTAGTGTTGATTACCTTGCGTAGTTCATTGCTATATGGTTTATTTGGTGGAAGATTATATGTCCAGATCCATTATGCTATTTAATACCTCTCTGATCTTGAGCATGATTATTATTTGTGATTATTTACTTTTGTTCTTGAGGTCACGGGAGAAGTCATGTTGCAAGTAATCATGTGAACTGATATGTGTTCGATATTTTGATGATGCGTATGTTGTGATTCCCTTAGTGGTGCCATGTGAATGTAGACTACTTGAAACTTCACCATCTTTGGGATTAAAGGAATGCATTGTGGAGTATTTATTAGATGATGGGTTGCTAGAGTGATAATAGATTAAACCCTAGTTTATGCTCTATTTCATAAGGGGCTGATTTGGATCCAAACGTTTAGTGCTACGGTTAGATTTTTCTTAATACTTGTCTCGTAGTTGCGGATGCTTGCGAGGGTGTTAATCATAAGTGGGAGGTTTGTTCAAGTAATAACAGCACCCAAGCACTGGTCCACCCACATATCAAATTATCAAAGTAGCGAACACGAATCAAATCAACATGATGAAAGTGACTAGATAAAATTCCCGTGTATACCTTGTTGCACTTTATTTACCGTTACCGTTAGTTGCTCGTTACCAATTATCTTGCTATCAAACTACATGTTACCTACTATTTCAGTGCTTGCAGAAATTACCTTGCTGAAAACCACTTGTCATTTTCTTCTCCTCCTCGTTGGGTTCGACACTCTTACTTATCAGAAGGACTATGATTTACCCCCTATACTTGCGGGTCATCAAGACTCTTTTCTGGCGCCGTTGCCGGGGAGTGAAGTGATCTAGGTAAGTGGAAATCGGTAAGGTCAAATTTATACCACGTGCAAAAATTTACTTTCACTTGATACTATGGAAACCAATCCTTTGAAGAGTTTGTTATGTGTATATTCACCTCGACCGGAATCACAATTAGTAGATCCTTAACCTACAGCACCGACTGAAAATATTGGTGATGAAATTCCTTCGGGTGTGATAGAACAACTGCTAGCTAATCCTTATGCGAGAGACAGAACTCAACATCCCGATATTCATCTAATACGCGTGGATGAAATTTATGGATTATTTAAGGTTGCGGGTTTATCCGGAGATGAAGTTAAGAAGAAGGTTTTCCCTTTATCTTTGAAGGTAAAGGCATTGCCATGGTATAGGCTATGTTATGATACTGGATCATGGAACTGGAATCGACTGCAATTGGAATTCCACCAAAAGTTTTATCCTATACATCTGGTTCATCGTATCGGGATTTCATATATAATTTTTTGCCTTGTGAAGGAGAAAGCATCGCTCTAGCTTGGGGGAGGCTTAAATCAATGTTAAATTCATGCCCCAATCAAGAGCTCCCGGGAGAACTTATTATTGATAATTTTTATGCTCGGCTTTCTCATAATGATCAAACCATGCTCGATACTTCTTGTGTTGGTTCTTTTATGAAGAAGACTATTGAATTCAAGTGGATATCTTGGAAATAATTGAACGCAACTCTTAAGATTGGGAAGTCAACGATGGTAACGAGTCCGGTATTAAGCTTGAGTTTGATTGTGTTAAATATTTTATGAATACCGATGCTTTTCATAAGTTTAGCACTAAATATGGACTTGACTCTGATATAGTAGCCTCTTTTTGTGAATCATTTGCTGCTCGCGTTGACCTCCCTAAGGAGAATTGGTTTAAATATCATCCCCCTATTAAATAAGAAATTAAAGAACCGATAAAATCTAAACATAGACCCGTAGTTTGCATGCATGTTGTCTCAGTTAAAATAGGAGATGATTGCTATCATGGCCTATGTGATTTGGGTGATAGCATGAGTGCTATTCCTTTTACCTAATACCAAGAAATTATGAATGACATAGCACCTTCTTAAATAGAATACATTGATATTACTATTAAACTTACTAATAGAGACATCATCAAACCACTTGGGATTGTTAGAGATGTTGAAGTCTTGTGTGGGAAAATAAAATACCCTGGTAATTTTCTAGTTCTTAGTTCCTCACTAGATGACTTTTTGTCCCATTATCTTTGGTAGACCCTTCTTGAACACTGTTAATTCTAAGATAGATAGTGAAAAACAAACTTCCGGTGTTGTTTTGGTGATGTGTCTCATGAATTTAATTTCTCCAAGTTTAGTAGACAACCTTGTAATAAAGAATTACCTACTAAGGATGAAATAATTGGTCTTTGCTTCTATTGTCGTTCCACCTACTGACCCACTAGAACAATATTTGCTAGACCATGAAAAGGATATGCACTTGCATGAAAGAAATGAAATAGATTAGATTTTCTTTGAACAACGACCACTCGTGAAACACAATTTGCCTATTGAAACTCGAGGAGGTCCTCCTCCAACTAAAGGTGATCCTATGTTTGAATTAAAACAATTTCCTGACACTCTAAAGGATGCTTACCTTGATAATAAATAGATATATCATGTTATTATTAGTGCTAACCTTTCAAAACAAGAAGAAGAAAGATTATTAAAAATTCTAAGGAAGCACGGGGCTGCTATTGGATATACTCTTGATGATCTTAAGGGCATTAGTCCCACTCTATGTTAGCACAAGACAAATATGGAACCTCATGCTAAATCCGTTGTTGATCACCAACGACGATTGAATCCCAAAATGAAAGAAGTGGTAAGAACTAAGATATTAAAGCTTCTCGAAGAAGGTATAATCTATCCCATAGTTGATAGTAGATGGGTAAGTCTCGTTCATTGTGTCCCTAAGAAAGGAGGTATTATTGTTGTTCCTAATGATAGAAATGAACTTATCCCACAGAGAATTTTCACTGGCTATAGAATGGTAATTGATTTTAGAAAATTAAATAAAGCTACTAGAAAATAGCATTACCCGTTGCCTTTCATTCATCAAATGCTAGAAAGATTATCTAAGAACACACACGTTTGCTTCCTGGAAGGATATTCTGGTTTCTCTCAAATACCCGTGCCACAATATGATCGAGAGAAAATCACCTTTACTTGTCATTTTGGAACATATGCTTATAGATGTATGCCTTTCGGTTTATGCAATGCACCTGCTACCTTTCGAAGATGTATGAATGCTATATTCTCTGATTTTTGTGAAAAGATTGTTGAGGTTTTCATGGATGATTTTCCATTTACGAAACTTATTTTGATGATTGCTTAAGAAACCTTGATCAAGTTTTGCAGAGATGTGAACAAACTAATCTTGTCTTGAATTGGGAGAAGTGCCACTTTATGGCTAATGAAGGTATTGTCTTGGGACATAAGGTATCTAAACGAGGTATTGAGGTGGATAAAGCTAAAGTTGATGCAATTCAGAAAACGCCATGTCCTAAAGATATCAAAGGTATACGGAGTGTCATTGGTCATGCCGGTTTCTACAGAAGGTTTATTAAAGACTTCTCTAAAAAATTTAGGCCTCGCACTAATCTTTTACAAAAGGATATCCCATTAGTTTCTGATGATGATTGTGTAGAAGCCTTTGAAACACTTAAGAAATCCTTAACCACTTCACCTACTGTTCATCCGCCTAATTGGAACTTACCTTTTGAAATTATGTGTGATGCTAGTGATTATGCTATTAGTGTTGTTCTAGGACAAAGGATTGGTAAGAAATGAAATGTTATCCATTATGGTAGCAAAACTCTAGACAGTGCCCAAAGAAATTATGCTACTACTGAAAAAGAAGTTTTAGCACTTGTGTTTGCTTGTGATAAATTTAGATCTTACATTGTTGATTCCAAAGTTATTGTTTACACTAATCATGTTGCTATAAAATATCTTATGGAAAATAAATATGCTAAACCTAGACTTATTAGGTGGGTTCTCTTGCTTCAAGAATTTGATTTACACATCACTGATAGGAAAGGAGCTGAGAACCCCGTAGGTGACAACTTGTGTAGGTTAGAACATAATCTTGATGACCCACTACCTATTGATGATAGTTTCCTTGATGAACAGTTATCTGCAATAAATGTTTCTCAAAACACTCCTTGGTATGCTGACTATGCTAATTACATTGTTGCTAAATATATACCACTTAGTTTCACATACCTACAAAAGAAACAATTCTTCTATGATTTAAGACTTTACTTTTGGGATGACCCACATCTTTATAAAGAAGGTATAGATGGTATTATTAGACATTGTGTGCCTGAGCATGAACATGAACAATCTTATGGAAATGTCACTCCGAAGCTTATGGATAACATCATGTCGGAGATAGAACTGCTCACAAGGTATTGCAATCTGTTTTTTATTGGCCTACTCTCTTCAAGGATACCCGTAAGTTCTCTTGTCTTGTGATGAATGTCAAAGAATTGGCAATATTAGTAAGCGTGAAGAAATGCCTATGAATTATTCACTTGTTGTTGAACCTTTTGATGTTTGGGGTTTTGATTATATGGGACATTTTCCTTCCTCTAATGGGTATACTCATATTTTGGTTGTTGTTGATTATGTTACCAAGTGGGTAGAAGTTATTCTAACTAGTAGTGCAGATCATAACACTTCCATTAAAATGATTAAAGAAGTTATCTTCCCGAGGTTTGGAGTCCCTAGATATTTAAGGAGTGATGGTGGTTCACACTTTATTCGTGGTGCTTCTCGTAAAATGCTTGCTAAATATGATGTTAACCATAGAATAGCATCACCCTATCATCCTCAATCTAGTGGTCGAGTTGAACTTAGCAATAGAGAAATAAAATTAATATTACAAAAAAATGTTAATAAGTCTTGAAAGAATGGGTCTAAAAAACTAGATGATGCACTTTGGGTATGTCTCCATACAAAATGGTACTCCCTCCGTCCCAAAATAAGTGTCTCAACTTTGTACTAGCTTTAGTATAAGTGTCTCAAGCTTAGTAAAATTTTATACTAAAGCTAGTACAAAGTTGAGACACTTATTTTGGGACGGATGAAGTATATGGGAAATCTTGTCATTTGCCTCTAGAGTTAGAACAAAAAGCATTTTGGGCAATTAAAGAACTCAACTATCATTTCAAACTTGCCGGTGAAAAGAGGTTATTTCATATTAGCTCACTAGATGAATGGAGAACCCAAGCGTATGAAAATGCCAAACTATTCAAAGAATAAGTTAAAATATGGCATGACAAAAGAATCCAAAAGTTAGAATTTAAAGTCGGAGAATATGTTCTTTTGTACAATTCTCGTTTCAGATTTTTTGCGGGAAAACTTCTCTCCAAATGGGAAGGACCTTATGTTATTGAAGAAGTTCATCGTTCTAGAACTATAAAGATTAATAATGCCGAAGGTACTAACCCGAAGGTGGTCAATGGACAAAGAATTAAACACTATATCTCAGGTACGCCCATTAATGTTGAAAGCAACATTATCCAAACCATGATACCGGAGGAGCAAATAAAAGAAACCTTCGAGAACACTCCAGAATATTGGAAAAAGAAGAGCTATGTGACACGGTAAGTAAACGGACTCCAAAAAATCCGCAAAAATATGTTTTGTCAGTTTTGGAATATTATAAAATTTTGGAAATTAAGAAATAAACTCGAAAGCAACCGAGGTAAGCACGATACACCAGGGTGCGCCTGCCCTACCTGGCACACCCTTGTGGGTTGTGCCCACCTCGGGAACCTTCCCGACTCCATTTTCCTTCGATCTTATTGTTTCCCAGGAATAAAAATTCTCTATATATATTCTCGGACGATTTGACCACCGTATCATAGAAACATCCCTGTTCTTGTTTCGTGCTGTTTTCTTGTCAGATCCATCAAGCCAAGCATCATGTCTTCTCCCTCCTCCAACAACATAGAAGTAGATGCTTGGTTGATGAAGATGGAGCTGACAAGAGAAGAACCCAAAGGAGTCAACAATGAAGACAAGGGCAAGGAGGCTATGAAGGATCATATCAAGAAGGAGAGCAATCCATGCCCATAGAAGAGGAGGAGGAAGAAGATATCCTTTGACCTTATTATGATCAACTCACCCCATTGAAATTGAAGATTTTAGGGCTTTTGAAACGGTTCATGTTCAGAATAAATTTCACAATCGTGAAAATATTTTGCTAAAGGAGCGCATCATCACCTTGAGAGCATCATCCATAAATCGGAGTACCTATTGAAGCTAAAGTGTGATGCTTCCTCACCGCCACCTTCATCATATTCACCACCAAAGGACACTTGAGTACACAGGTACGGGCACTCCCCTTGGCTTGAGCCAAGCTTGGAGGAGATGCCCCGGTATCGTATCACCATCACTTTTATTTCCTTTGCTTATTTTATTTCGATCCTTAGCTATTTCGTGAGTTAGTTGACTAAATGTTTAGTATGGTCTATTTTCGAGTGCTAGTTTCATGATCTATCTATCTATGTAATCGAGTGAAAGTTATATAATAAAGTTAGTTTGAGCTTTTTGCTTCTTTACTTTCTTGTTGCAATCAAAATAAAAAGAAGAGTAAATGAAAAACATCATATGCTAATCCTATGGTAGGTAATGACAACACATAAAGAAAATCATAAGTAGTAAAATTTATTGGAGATTGACAAACATAGCATTGGTGAATGATGTAGTTCATGAAAGAACTAATAAAGGAAGAAAAGATTCACATGCAAATACACTATCTTGGACATCTTTTATGATTTTGAGCCCCCATTAATTATTATATGCCAAAATTGTTGACGTTGGACAAGGAAGACAATGTAATGATTTATGTTTGTTCATATTCACATAGAAGTTATATTGTCATAGATCCTTCAACATGTGGTGCTTTCTCACTATATTTTCTAGCATCCAAAAATTCCGCACTAAATAGAGATACTACTTGTGCATCCAAAAACCCCAAACCCAAACTCATGTTTTGAGAGTCCACCATACCTACCTATGGATTGAATAAGATCCTTCAAGTAAGTTTTCATACGTGCACTAAGGCAATAAAAATTGCTTCTAAATGTGTTTGATCAATTAGTGTAAGAGAAAATTGAGCGTTGTACGAACTTGTGATGGCAAAGCAATAAAAGCGACGAACTGCATAATAACGGTTGCTATCACAAGGGTCAATATAACATGACATTATTTTGCACTAAGGGATTTGGCACACAAACTAAAAGGCCCATCACAACATCTGCTTCCCTCTGCGAAGGGCCTATCTTTCACCTTTATGTATTTACTTTTATGCAAGAGTCAAAGTATTCTGCCCTATTCCTTTTTACTTTTTCTTTTTGCAAACATCATGTGGTGAGGAAAGATCTAGGCACATATACCCGGTTGGATATGAGTGAGCATGAGTTATTATTGTTGACATCACCCTTGAGGTGAATATGTTGGGAGGAGAAACTATAAGTCCCTATCTTCCTATATGTCTGATTGAAACTTTTTGCTCACGGGTATGCTGTGAGTGTTAGCAATCATAGAAGATTAAATGATGGTTGAGTATGTGAACTTGCCTAAAGGCTCCGACACGAGACCCTTCCTGACAATATGATGAATTGTAGTTGCAAAGTTGATTGATAACATAGTTTGTTGGCTTTCAATAAGGTTTATGCTTTATAGTTATATGTTGTGCTAAATTGTTACTTGCTCGTAGGAAGTTATATGATGTTGCTATAAAATAGAAGTTATATGAAAGAGTTTCATGATAAAGTTTGTTGTTTTTATGATAATAAGTATGATGCTACTATGTTCGTATTTTGTTTTTGTCGACACCTCTCTCTCAAACCATGTGGACATGTTTTTCGATATCAGCTTTCACTCGAGGACAACCGACGTCTAAGCTTTGGGGAGTTGATACGTCCATTTTGCATCATGATTTCCTAATGTTATTTATAATTTTTTATGCATAATAATGCTTTTGGGGGGTAATTCTAATTCCTTTTCTCTCATAATTTTCAAGGTTTGCACAAATAGGGAGAATGCTGGCAGCTGGAATTCTGGACCTGAAAAAGCATACCACAAATACCTATTATGCACATCTTCAAATGAGCTGAAACTTCACGGAGATTTTTATGGAATATATAATTAATATTGGAGAAAATAATAGAAAATAACTACCGGAGGGAGCCACCCTGGTGAGCACAAGACACGAGGGCGCGCTAGGCCCCCCAGGCGTGCCCTGGTGGGTTGTGCTCAGCACGACCCACCTGTGGAGCCCATCTTTTGGTATATAAGGTGTTTTGACCTAAAAAAATAAAGAGATGACTTTAGGGACAGTACATCACCATCTCGAGGCAGAACTTGACCAGGAGCACTTTTGCGCTCCGACGGAGCGATTCCACCGGGGAAACTTCCCTCGTGGAGGGGGAAATTGAAGCCATCTTCATCACCAACAACCTCTCATCTTGGTGAGGCCAATATTCATCAACATATTCAACAACACCATCTCCTCGGAAACCCTAGTTCATCTCTTGTGTTCAGTCTTTCTACCGGAACCTTAGATTGGTGCTTATGGGTGACTAGTAGTGTTGATTACGTTGCGTAGTTGATTGCTATATGGTTTATTTGGTGGAATATTATATGTTCAGATCCATTATGCTATTTAATACCTCTCTGATCTTGAGCATGATTATTATTTGTGAGTAGTTACTTTTGTTCTTGAGGTCACGGGAGAAGTCATGTTGCAAGTAATCATGTGAAGTTGATATGTGTTCGATATTTTGATGATGCGCATGTTGTGATTCCCTTAGTGGTGTCATGTAAACATCGACTACATGGCACTTCACCATCTTTAGGCCTAAGGGAATGCATTGCACAATAGTTATTAGATGATGGGTTGATAGAGTGACAGAAGCTTAAATCCTAGTTTATGCGCTATTTCGTAAGGGGTTAATTTGGATCCGAACGTTTAATGTTATGGTTAGATTTTATATTAATACTTTTCTCGTAGTTGTGGATGCTTGCGAGGGGGTTAATCATAAGTGGGAGGTTAGTTCAAGTAAGAACATCACCCAAGCACCGGTCCACCCACATACATCAAAGTAGCGAACACGAACCAAACCAACATGATGAAAGTGACTAGATGAAATTCCCGTGTACCCTCAAGAACCCTTTGCTTGTTATAAGAGATTGTCTTGGCCTATCCTTTGCCACAAAAGGATTGGGCTACCTTGCTGCACTTTATTTTTCGTTACCGTTACTTGCTCGTTACCAATTATCTTGCTATCAAACTTCCTGTTACCTACTAGTTCAGTGCTTCCAGAAATTACCTTGCTGAAAACCACTTGCCATTTCCTTTTGCTCCTTGTTGGGTTCGACACTCTTACTTATCGAAAGGACTACGATTGAACCCCTATACATGTGGTTCATCAAGACTCTTTTCTTGTGCCGTCGTCGGGGAGTGAGGCAAAAAAATTATACTAAGTGCTGAATTTTACTGTCACTTGATACTATGGAAACCAATCCTTTGAGGAGTTTGTTCGGGGAATCTTCTCCTCGACTGGTGTAAGGGCATTCTCCTGCTTAAGTATTTTGATGATGATGACAACTCATTATGTTATCTAACCTGGTGTCAAGTATGCATGTATCATATGTTAGACACAAGACGGTTAGGTATTCCCTCCAAACGGAAAAGATCAAAGACGTGTTCCCTACGTGTTTATTCTCTTTGGTCGTAGGGATCCCGTACTATTAAGAGGGAATCCACATTGGAAATCTATGAGTGAATAAATTCTTCTCACACACTTTTGCACCCATCGTGCTCCACCGCATCATTTAGAGAGAGGCCTTTGTTTTTCTAACTGACCGGTTGTACATATGTTATGGGCGGTTGTACCGGCCCTGTACCGATCCACAACCGGTCATGGCTCTGTTTGACTGCGTAGTTGGGAGGCAATGGCCCGGTTGTACCGCTATATTAATTCTAGATGGTACTACCGGTGTTCCAAGAAGTTGTACCTCTCGGGACTTAGCCACGCCCAGCCGCCGTGGCTGATGAAACCTCAGGGCCAATGTTTTGTTTTGGTCCGGTTGTTGGGCGGTGGTTGGCCGGTTGTTCCACTAATATAGGAAGTCCGGTTGTACTGGCCTGGCAACCGGTTGTATCGCCCAGTGAAAAATGGTTGTAATACTTATAAATTTGGGGGAGGGGCTATATAAGGAGGGCTTTATTCCTCCTCCCTCTTATCTCTTACCTCTCTCTCTCCACCATTGATGCGCTCGAGCTTTCTTGCCCGATCTCTCTCCCTTGCCACCCAAACTTGTTGTCTTGCTAGGGATTGAAGGAGGAGACCTAGATCTGAACTTCCACCAAAGGAAAATTGATTCCCCAAGTTCACTCTTGAGTGTTTGAGCACCCTAGACGGAAGAGGTCACCTCGGAGCCATACTCCATTGTAGTGAAGCTTCATGGTTTTGTTGGGAGCCTCCAATTGAGTTGTGGAGAGAGCCCCAACCTTGTCGTAAAGGTCTGGTTGGCACCTTCAAGGGCACCACTTAGTGAAATCACGACATTTCTCATTATGTGAGGGCGTGAGGATAATACGGTAGCCTTAGTGGCATCTTGGGGAGCATTGTGCCTCCACAGCGCTCCAACGGAGACATACTTCCCCTCAAAGGGAAGGAACTTTGGGAACACATCCTCATCTTCATCGGTTCCACTTGTGGTTATTTCTTACCTTTACTTATATTTACTTGTTACTTATTATTGTTGCTGTTAGCATCTTATAGATTTCTCTCCTAGTTGTGTATCGAGTCAACCTATTTGTTGCTAAACCTCATTTGTTTAAAGAAAATCTTAAAATTTGTTAGTTGCCTATTCACCCCCCCCCTTCTAGTCAACCATATCGATCCTTTCAATTGGTATGAGAGCCCCGTCTCTTTATTAAGGGTTTCACCACCCAAAATGTATTGTTGGCGACGAGGACCGGGTTGGGGAGGTGTCCGAGGGAGCTACTACGAACTCAATCACTCGTGAGGAGTTAAATGAGGTCATGTCCACATTTAACTCCTCAATGGCTATCGAGGTCAAAAACATGCTCAAAGATTTCCTTGAGAGTTCCAAGCCTTCTTCTGAAACATTGCTTGTGGTTAATCCCATTTCCTCTGGTTCGGATACCAATCCTGAAAAGGGAAATCCTAGTACAGATAGAAACAAATTGCCTCAAAGAACGACTGGGGCAAATACCTTTGCATGTGTCCCACCTCCCATGGACTATGGAGGACCAGTTCACTCACCGCGTATTGTTAATCACGGTCCTCCTCATAAACTTGTTAAGAATGATTTTGCTAATTGGATTTTTCCTATCAAGTCTCATTCGAACTACAACTCAACACAACTTTGGAGAATTATTGAGAAGGGGTTCTAACCGCATGATCCAAGCAATCTCACGCCAAGAGAAGAGGTTGACAATCAGCTCAATCACGCTGCCTTGTTCATCCTTCAAGAATCAGTCGCTGTTGAAGACCTTCCTCACTTGCGTCCCTTCACTCGTGCCAAAGATTGTTGGGAGCACATCATCTCCATGTACAAGGGAAGCTCAAGCATTCAACGGTCTAACTATGGAGTGGTTCTTGATGAGTCCGATGAATTTGCTATGATTGAGGATGAGGAACCTCATCAGCTCTACCGAAGAGTTGAAACTCTTCCTGTTGCTCTCCAAGATCATGGAAGCAAATATGTGGATGGCAATTGGATTAAGCGTTAGTTTCTCAAGGCCATCATTCTATTCAACAAGTCCATGTCCTCTTTCATCCGTCAAAGGCCGAACTTTCACTCCTTGTCCTCAAGCGATGTGTTGGATGAGTTTATTGCCATGAACATATTGAACTAGACCGCTGACAATGGTCTAGCCCGAGTTTAACGGTCAAAAAAAGACTCCCCAACCTTGCTTCGAAGGCCGAGGCTGTTGTGGAGGGAGATGAGGAAAACGAAGAAGAATCTTGTCGTGAAGACACCAAATATGCCTACCACGATCACATGGCTCTTGCATCAAGGCAGCTTTGGGGCAACAAGAAAAACTCAAGGCCCAACTTATCCAAGAACAACTCAAGCGGGTCTAAGGGAAAACAACGCATGAGAACTTGCTACAACTGTGGAAATGTGAGTCACTTTGTGGTAGATTGTCCCTATGAGCAGAGGGAAGACAATGGTGGCAAGCTCATTCGCAAAAGACAAGACCAAATCTTTCCCAAACAAGAAGAACTTGCCCAAGAAGATGCCCCCTAAGGGGTTGGTGGCTCAAGAAGAGTACCTCTCCGATGAGGATGATGACGATGGGACAAGTGGTGAAGCAATGCGAATGTCCACAGTGTCCATTGCATCTTCTTCTCCAAGCAAGGTGTCTCTCTTCCAGCCCCCCAACAAGAACCGCATTGCCAAGTGTCTGATGGCAAAGGCATCCAACAAGGTAACATCTAACACTCAAACTTCCAACATCAAATCTATCATTTTTGCTACGTGGATAGTGGAGATGAAAAGGAAGAGTTAGAGGAGGATGAAAACTCCTTTGGTAATTTCATGAGAAATCTCAAGGGTAAATCCAGGAACCATGTTAATCCTCTCTTGGAACAACTCAGTGAGGCTAATGACCTTATTGAATCTCATGAATATATTATCTCTACACTACAAGGTCATAGTCATGACTATGGTGATGAGATTGCGGATCTTTCCATTGCTCTTGAAAAGGATCAAGGACTTCGTTTGATTCTTGAGGAGTCACCTAACGATGACCTTGCTAAGTTAAAAAGGATCTTGATCATGCTCTTGTTCTTACCCGTGTGCTTCAATTCAAAAAGGGCGCACTTGGGCTTGATAATGATAGACTCAAGAAAGAGCTTGCAACACTTGATAAGGCTCACAAGGCCTTGAAGAGTGCTCATGTCTCTTTAAAAGAGTAATATGCTAAACTCCAAACATAATTCAATAAGGAAATAGCCACTTTCTCTCCATTTGTTTTAATCGATAATGTCCATGCTACTAACCCATGTTGTGAGCATGCACATCTTGTGGAGGAGAACTCCAAATTAAAAGAGCAGCTTGAGAAAGGCCTTGTGACATGCATCCAAGGTCAAAAGAACCTTAATGACCTTTTGAGCAGTCAAAAGGAAGTGGTTGCAAAGGAAGGAGTTGGGTTTGCACCCAAGTCCAGGAAGAAGACCAAGCAACCTCCCCACTTATGGAAACCTTTGTTGAAACAGGGGAGGTTACTCATGGGAAGAAAAAGGACCAAGCTAAGGGTGGTAATGCCTCGAACGGCAATACCCCTCTACCCAACACAGCCGATGACTTTAATCCCTCCTATGTGTTATGTCGTGCCAATGATGGAAATTTTTTTGCTGAGTTTGTTTGTTCTTATGATGAGTACATTGCATGGTCCATTTGGGATCCTAAGAACCTTGTTGCTAACATAAGAGGACCCATTAAAAAATGGGTACCTCAATCCAAGCATTGATCTTATGCAGGAGTTTGCTTCCGGTGGGGTGTCATGGTTGCTCGATAGTGGAGCAACAAAGCATATGACCGGAAGCGAGGATTTGGTGGTGGACGTTCATCCCGACCCATCCATTGCCACCCAAGTCTCCTTTGGTGATGATTCAATTTCAAAGGTATTGGGTCTCGACAAGGTGGTAATTTCTCCGGAACTAACCATTGAAAAGGTTATGCTTGTTGAGACCCTCACATACAATTTACTTTATGTTCATCAACTTGCACTTATGGGATTTAGTACTTTCTTTGGCATTGACTTTGTGGCCCTTTTGTAGAGCAAGACTCTTAAAGTAGCCTTTGTTGGGCATGTCGAGAACGGTCTCTATGTGGTAACTTTTTGGAGCGACCCACTAAGACCGCAACTTGCCTAATGGCTAAAGTTGATGTGGGATGGCGCTGGCATCGCCGGCTAGCCCATTTTAATATAAGATCTTTGCAAAGTCTTCTCAAAGGGGATCACGTTCTTGGACTGACCAATGTGAGTTTCGCTAGATATCGTGCTTGCAGTGCATGTATTGAAGGAAAGATTCACGCGACAGCTCACCGCCCCACGACTATCATCTACACAAAAAGGACCTTGGAACTCCTTCACATGGGTCTCTTTGGTCCTCCATCTTATGATAGTCTTGGGGGAAGAAAGTATTGCTTGGTGATAGTGGATGATTACTCAAGATATACCTGGGTATACTTTTCCAAGAGAAAGAGTGAGACTCAACAAATAGTCATCGACTTTGCTAATGAAGCTCAATGTCAACATAATGCAAAGATATTGATGATCAGAAGTGGCAATGGCACCGAGTTCAAGAACTACACCCTAAATGAATTTCTGAGTGATGAAGGAACCAAGCATCAATACTCTGCTCGTGACACTCCTCAAAAAAATGGTGTGGTGGAAAGGAAGAACCAGACGTTGATGGATGCAGCAAGAGCCATGATGGCGGAGTTTAAATCTCTGTTTAACTTTTGTGCCGAAGCCATCAACACCGCATGTCATGCATCCAATCAGCTCTACCTTCGCAAAGGCTTGAACAAGACTCCGTATGAAATTCTTACCGGCAACAAGCCCAACCTTAAGTACTTCCGGGTGTTTGGCTGTAAGTGTTTCATTCTTAAGAAAGGTGCTTGTTTGTCTAAATTTTAACCTAGAGCTCAAGAGGGCATATTTTTGGTTATGCTACAAACTCTCACGCTTACCGTGTCCTCAACAAGTCCTCGGGACTCATTGAGGAGATGTGTAACGTGGACTTTGACGAGAATAATGGATCCCAAGTGGAGCAAAGTGGCCTTTCTGATGTAGGTGATGAAATTCCTCCCCAAGCCATAAGAAGAATGGGCGTGGGATACTTCCTTCCCGTCGAGGAACCCCTTGTGGCTGAAGGAGAAGGACAATGTTCCACTCATGTGGAACCATCACCGACGGAAGACCCACAAGCTTCCGAAGAACGCTCTAAAGGCCCTCATCCCCATGATCCCGATCAAAGAGAAGATCAACCTCAAGATGGTCCTGCACAAAATGATGTCCTTGATCCTGCTCACCCCTCTAAGGATGCTCGAGATCAAGAGCAAGCTCAAAATTAAGACCAAGTTCAGGATCAAGAGCAAGTGCAAGAACAAAATCAAGCTCGAGATCAAGGGCAAACTCAAAAAGGCGGTAAAAGTCTCAAACACGCTTCTCAACTCACCCGTGAGGAGATTCAAGAAAGACGCGCTGCCAAGACTGCCAAAACACTCAAAAATCTTTATCATGTGCTGGAGAATGTCTACGGCGTCTTACAGAGAGGGGTAACCACACATCGTCAATTATCAAACTTTAGTGTCCATCATGCGTTTGTTTCTTGCATTGAACCAATATAGGTACAAGAGGCTCTCAAAGACATGGATTGGGTTGAAGCCATGCATGAAGAACTCAATAACTTCGAGCGCAACAAAGCATGGAGACTAGTGCCAAGACCAAAGGAGAACCACAATGTCATTGGGACAAAGTGGATCTTTAAGAACAAGCAAGATGCAAATTGTATCGACACTCAGAACAAGGCAATATTGGTAGCACAAGGCTACTCCCAAGTCGAGGGTATCGACTACAGTGGAACTTTTTCTCCTGTCACTCGTCTTGAATCTATTCACATGCTGCTTGCATTTGCTTCTCATCATAACTTCAAATTATACCAAATGGATGTGAAACTGCATTTCTTAATGGTCCCCTGAAGGAGTTGGTTTATGTCAAACAACCCCTAGGGTTCGAGGATCCCAAGTTCCCTAATCATGTGTATGTTCTCGATAAGGCACTCTATGGCCTTAAACAAGCCCCACGTGCGTGGTATGATCACCTTACCGAGATGTTACATGGCCGTGTATTTGAAGTTGGGAAAATTGAGCCCACTCTTTTTACTAAGAAGGTCAAAGGGAACTTGTTCATATGCCAACTATATGTTGATGATATTATCTTTGGTTCTCCTAACAAAGCTTTTAATGAAGAATTTGCTGCACTAATGACTAAAATTTTTGAGATGTATATGATGGGAGAGTTGAAGTTTTTCCTTGGATTCGAAGTCAAGCCATGAAGTCAAGGAACCTTCATCAATCAAGCAAAATACATTCAAGGCATGCTCAAAAGATTCAAACCAGCCAAGGCCAACACTCCCATGCCTCTCAATTCCATCTTGACCTCGATCCCAATGGTAAAGCAATGGATCAAAAGGTATATCGCTCTATGATCATATCTATGCTTTTCCTTTGTGCATCTAGACTGGATATTATGTTGAGTGTGAGAATTTTTGCACGATTTCAATCCGCATCTAAAGAAAGTCACTATGTGGCAGTCAAGCGAATCTTCCGATATTTGGCTCATACCCCAAACTTTGGCTTATGGTATCCCAAAGGGGCTTCATTTGATCTCTCGGGATATTCAGATTCGGATTGGGCGGAAGACCATGTGGATAGGAAGTCAACTTCCGGAGGTTTACAATTCCTTGGCCGCTCTCTGGTAAGTTGGTCTGCCAAGAAACAAAATTGCATTTCCCTCTCGTCAATCGAGGCTAAATATATAGTTGCTGTAAGTTCCTATGCTCAGTTGCTATGGATGAGGCAAACTTTAAAGGATTACGGTGTCATTTGTGACAAAGTACCTCTTTAATGTGATAATATTAGTGCCATCTCAATCTCCAACAACCCGGTTCAACATTGCAAGACAAAGCACATCAGTATTCGTCACCACTTCATCCGGGAGCATATCAAGTCTGGGGAGATAGATCTCATTTACCTCAACACTAATGAACATCTTGCAGATATCTTCACAAAGCCATTGAATGAACCAAGGTTTCGCGAGTTAAGGCATGAACCAAATACCATTGATTTGAGCAATGTACTTTGAAATGAGGCACATCCCACCACTCTCATCATTATATTCTATCTAGATGTAGGCATGAATTTAGGGGGAGTGTAGTTCTATCAATGAACCACCCCTCCTCCTATTATGGATAAAACAATCAAAATCTTTCACATTCGCCATTTTTGATGGTTTTGTGTCAGAAAGACGAGTTTTGGTCATAGGCCCAAAATTAAAATATCTGCGGTGCCATACCAGTTCACTCAAACATAGGTGGCCTCGGCCACCGCCCCCTATTAGTCAGGTATTTGCCTTTGGTGCTTATTTTTGTTGCATCTTTTTTTATCCTTCTGTGCGCTTCTTGTTTGCTTAAGTTTATAGGAGTGGTATCCTTCAAGGTTGGTATTATTTTTTCTGGTTCTTCTTGATCACCTTGGAGCTTACCCCACCATACTCCCTTGCCTGTTCTCTGTCCCAAGCTCTCCTCACCCCAAAACCCTCTCATTTCCCAATTGTACGCTTTGATTCCTGGTGGTGGTGACTGAGGCAGGGCGGTACAACCGATGGTAACAGCGGTACAACCGCTAATCATCCGTTGTCTAACCCTAGTGATACAACTAGTTCTAATTTGTGGTTCTACCGCTAATTCCCAGGTTGTGCTGGGCTGGTACAACCACTATTCAGAGCGGTACAACCGGCTGCGGCAACTCGCGCCTAAAAGGAGGGCCAGGCCGAAGGGGTACTCAGTTTCCCCTTCGTGCCCAACTCCTCCTCTCGGTACCCTAGTCGCCTGCTGCCGTCACCACCATGCCAGAGTGCCTCCGGCGCCCCGGATCTGGTGCCTCCCCTCGGACCCACTCCGTGAAGGACCTTCCTCCCCTGATCTCCTCCAATGGACACTGGTAATGCCCTCTTCCCTTCTTGTTCTCAGATCCTCTTCTTTGGATCCACCTTTTCGTAGGGCATTGCTAGGATCCCGCGTTTTTGGACAAACTATTGATAGGAGGAGGCCCTATATATGATTCTAACCAGTTATGCTGCAGTACCTTGAATCATTGGCATAGTTTCAGATCCGGATGTACTGGACTCCCTAAAACAGCGGTACAACCGCTCCAGTGACCGGTACAACCGGACTGCCTAGTTCCTATGCCACTGCTTCTTTGTTCTACTATGCATACCTGATCTATTCTTTTGTTTTTGCATACAATCCTCTCATCTTTTTTGGGTTTCTTTCTTTGTGCTTTTCTGGTGCGTGTCTGCATGAGGCTCTAGTTCCCGCTCTGCTCCTCGGAAGAACACCAAGAAGCATACTCGTAGGTGTAGGCTCGTGGATGAATCTAAGCATGAGGAAGTTGTGATCCCTACCAATCCCTCTCGCCATGCGAAAGCCTTGGCCGCCAAGTAGAAATCTGCCAAGCCAGTGCACTCATGGAAGCAAGCTGATTGGCATCAGGCTCGCTTTCACAATCCATACGAGGTACCCGTTGCTCCCACCTGGACCACCCCTCGGTTCTAGAATGTGCTTCAGATGTGCATTGTTCACGAGCTCTATGACCATCACAAGAACGAGTTTGCCAAGAAGTGGACTATTGACATTGAACACTGGAAGAACAACATGGACTACTTTGGATAAGCATATACTCCCTGAAGAATTTGACTTGCTCAAGCTCATGACACTCAACTGTCCATTTGATGCGCAGCTCATTCACCAGTTCTATGTCGTTGTTCACCTTGGCACTGATGACGCTCGCACCCTTACCTTCATGTGTCGTGATGAGATTTTTGAGGTCCCGTGGTGTGCCTTCTGCAATGCTCTTGGGTATGATGATATCGGTCTCACTGGGAAGGGCGACATTCATCCTCATGATCAGGCTCATCCTATGGATAAGGTGGAGCTTTCCCCCTTGTACATTCCCCGGCATTGGGATTACTGGCTCTTCTAAGGACCCGTTGCAGGTTTATGATATTATGCACCATGTTTTCTGGAATGTTCTCCTGCCCAAGGTGGACAATCAAGATGAGATTCATGGTTACTTTGTTGATCTGCTTGTTGCAATGCGGGAGCATGCTGGCACTGGGGCTACATTTGATGCTTCCAAATGGTTATGGGAGGATCTCTACTCCATGATCCACTACAAGTTGGTCCCCAAGTATGCTCCATTCATTATGTGCTTCCTCAACTCTGTGTGGGAAGTTCGTAGGCCTGGCAAGCAACTCAAGAATAAGTAGCATGGTGCTCCTCGCTTCCCCGAGGACACACCTGAGAATGTTTTTGCTACTTCCAGTGACAGTGACTTTGAGCTTCCTGCGGCTGCCAAACCATCTTGGGTCTTCAAGTTCTCAGATAAGTTAAAGAAGACTTTCTGCCTCCAAGCTCATGTTCAGCTGAAGCTCTATGCAGGTCATGTCAACGAGAAGCTTGCTAGGCGCAGACAAATTCAGATTATGCGGGCTCTCAAGCTTGAGGCAGCCAGTGGTTCAGAGAAGTCCATCACCCGTGAGGAGAAGTGGATCTATGGTCATAGCACTTGGACTGATGATGAGGTCTCGGGTCAGCCTGCTACCTCCTTTGCCGCTTCTGTTCAGGATATGTCTGATAGTGATGATGGTGATGGTGATGATGAGTCTGCTAGCGGTGATTCCGAGGAGTCTGACGGATCTGACGAGCTCTACTGAGCACCAAGGCGATAGCATTGCTCTTTTCCTTTTTGGTGTCCTAATGCCAAAGGGGGGAGAGCTATATCATGACGAGATTTGCATGGGGGGGGGCTCTGGCTGTCTTTTCGTCGTATCGTTTTGATTTCCAGTTGAACTTTTATTTGATTGTTAGTTGGTCTTCGAACTGGTTAGTTGGTCTTGAACCTATCTTGTGGAGTCTATTTGAGTCTCAGTGGAGACTATGTTTATATTACCCGTCATTGCTGAGGAAATCATTAATTGGTAACTGCTTAGTTGGCTAGCGAGTAGGGGATTAATAGGCTAATCGACAAGTTAATCGGCCATTTAATCCATTAATCGGGCGATTTATTAGTTAATCGGCTACTCGGTGACCCTACTAGTAGAGATTAATCGGCAACTTAACTGGCTAATCGGACGAATTCTTGAACAGGGTTACCCGTATCATTTACAACTCTACTCGTTATCTCGTACATATGCTCCTTAATGTTGAATCCTCTATGTACCCTGTGGATGGTCTCTAAAACCAAGGGGGAGCTCCAATTTCTGTTTCTATCTCATCTGGGGCACACAACAAGGGGGAGCTCTGCTTCTTCTTTAGAGATCATCTATGGAATCATGTTGTTGTCATCATCCACCAAAAAGGGGAGATTGTAAGGGCATTCTCCTGCTTAAGTATTTTGGTGATGATGACAACTCACTATGTTATCTAACCTGGTGTCAAATATGCAGGTATCATATGTTAGACACAAGACGGTTAGGTCTTCCCTCCAAATGGAAAATATCAAAGACGTGTTCCCTACGTGTTTATTCTCTTTGCTCATAGGGATCCCGTAATATTAAGAGGGGATCCACATTGGAAATCTATCGATGAATCAATTCTTCTCATACACATTTGCACCCATCGTGTTCCATCCCATCACTGAGAGAGAGGCATGTGCTTTTCTAACTAACCGGTTGTATCGTTGTTATTGGCGGTTGTACCGCTCAACAGTGGGTGGTTGTACCGCTCAACAGTGGGCGGTTGTACCGGCCCTGCACCGGTACGCAACTGTTCACGGCTATGTTTCACTACGGTAGTTGGGCGGTGGTGGCCTGGTTGTACCGCTATATTAATTATAGACGGTACTACCAGTGTTCCAAGAGGTTGTACAGCTTGGAACTTAGCCACGCCCAGCGGTCGTGGCTGGTGGAACCTCAGGGCCAACTTTCTGTTTTGGCCCACTTGTTTGGCGGTTGTTCCTCTAATAAAGGAAGACCAGTTGTACCGTCCTCGCAACCGGTTGTACCGCCCAGTGAAAAATGGTTGTAACGGTGAGAAATCTGGGGGGGGCTATATAAGGAGGGCTTTCTTCTGTAACACCCCAAAAATCGGGTTATCGATTTTTGTGCTGTTATTCCTTCCTAGCTTTTCTCTCCCAGATTTTTCCTCTGGAATTAGGCAAATGACCAGGTGAAACCAGTCTATCCTCAAACTCTCCGTGCTTTTCCCATGTCCTTGTGCCAGCTTGCCCTTGTTGAGTAAACCCCGAACTTCTTTGAAACCCTAGCTCCGAAATATTGGAACTGGGAATCCTGTCTTTGTGTTTTGAAAGGAGCCATCATTTCTCTTTCCCTGATAATTCTCCAAATATTCCCAAAGATCATTCTTCCCTCATGAACCCTAGGTATGCAAAAATATTGCCAAGTCATATGCAATATTTCTCCTTTAGAATTAATTCCTGTTTCTGCCTTTCTGAGGAATTAAATCCAAGAAAATATATATCCATCTCCCAAGGTCATGAAAACTGGTGGAGATATCCTTTGTGATGCTATGAAGCTCTCACAAAATATTGGCCATCACTAAGTAGGGAAAAATGCCTTTTTCCTATTTAAGCCAATATTCCAATTTGGGGCCTTTCCAAAGGAACTACCATTTTCGTAGCTAGTAAAAATCCTAAATAATTAGTGGAGCTTCTCATATCCATATATTCATCATTTCCATCAAAAGATCAAGTTCCCCAATTCAAAAATTGAGCACAACATCCCTTTGCAGATTCTGTCCAAATTTTCTGTTTGCAAAGGAAGTGCTTGATTCCTTGTTTCCCTTGAGATGAAATTTTGTAGAGGGGTTCATTATGATAAATCATCCTTGTCCACCAAAATTTAGCCCATTCCATCAATCCATTCTTCCTTAGTAAATTATTTAAGATTTTGTCCAGATTGGAGTACTTTGAAGGAAGTACCATTTATATTTGTGCAAATAGTATGAAACTGTTACGGTGACTTCATATGCCTAAATCATGATTCTCCTCCAAGTTTCAGCCAATTCCATTTATCCAATTAACCCCAACATCATCTTCTTCATTTCTGGTCAGAATGCCAAGTTACAAAGGAAGTACCCCTTAGACGTATTGGATTGTGCTGAATTTTAGCCAGGACAGTGACCTTAGTGAGTGGTCAACCTCAGCCAAATATCATGCCAAGAGGTGCACTGTGGTGGTCACACCACAACACAAACACCTTGCTGTGGGAGACTATTTGACCTTGGTTCTTTCACACCAGAGCTGTAGCATGGAGTTTTATGGGCCAGTTCAGCTCAGAGTTGCTTGGAGAACACCCTAGACATGGTTTGACAGCTTGAGGGACATCAAAAGGCCATGGCCACGTGGTGACCATGGGCAGAGAGTGCCAAAACTAAGCTCAGTGCATTGGGGCGACAGGAGCACATCTCCAGCCAGCACCAGCCTGTCCAGGAGCGTCGAGGAGGTTACCCTAGCCCACGTATGCCCTCTAAAACCCTCTCCCCCTCGTCTCCTTGCTCCTGGAGGTGTCTGCCATTGGAATCCCGCGATGGAATCTCGGAGCTTCTCCCGGCATTGCGAGAGCTCCTTCCCTCTGCTATAAATGGAGTGTCCCGAGCCCTCTTGTCGAACAGCAAGTCCCAGCAAGCCCCAAGCCCTCATTCAAGCTCCCGGAGCCCTCCTTGTTCCCCATTGCCGTCTCGGTCCTCCTCGGCCGCCTCTTAAATTGGGACGAGTCGGAGCTCCTCTCGCCACCCTGCCTCCACGAGTAGCTTCACCATGCTCCGGGAGACCTCCCCCACGCCTTCACCCTTCCTCCGACGGCCTCTGGCCATGAGCCCTCCGACGCCCGCGAGCCGACGTGCCTTGGCTAGTGGCCACGGCACTGCACACCGCCCCGCATGGCCCCGCAACTACCCTCGGATGCGGTGTGGCACGCCGGTGCCGACGAGATCCGCAGCGGGGCCTCCCGAGTTGCCACGCGTCGGCAACGTCTGCGACCATGCTCTCCCCTGCCTCCCTACGTCGTGAGGAAGAAGAAGACCCAGGAGGGGAGAGAGGTAAGGGGCGGGCCCCGCCTGTCAGTGAGAGAGGGAGGGAGTGGATAAGGCCGCCCACCCGTAAGAGAGAGAGAGAGAGGTCAACCCCCCGGCCCCGCGCGTTTTAAGTGAAGGCGTAGATGCTAAAGTCCGCTTTCGATTTACCGAAAGCGTATTTTCTGAAATACGCTTTCTGTTTTAAACCCCGCCGGCCGAACTGCTTAAGTTGTGAACGCTCACTAGTTAAGAGCAGAAATGAATACATTTTATTTGATTTCTACCTAACGAATGAACGTCCGTAACTTTTCAACTGTAGCTCCGATTGAGGTAAAACCAGCACCCACGTCTTCGTCTCGTCGATTCCCTCTCGATAATATGATTTTCATATTATGTATGCACAGTAGGAATGACTGTTTTGCCCTTGCCCTCTGATTGAGCCCTCCGAGAGGGAAACCTCTCCAGCAAATCTTCCCGGTGTTTTATGGCGCTTCTGTCCGGAGTATTCGTCGACACTTAGGCAAGCCAACCTCTTACCATGAGCTCCGGACCTGCGTGATAACTTTTCTTGCACCCTGTGTTTATCTGTATCACTTGTTAGCCTGCATTTGCTATAACTGTGATGACATTAGTAATAGTTCCTAGTACTACTTTTCATCTAATATATGCCCTCAAACTTTGCTCTGTGATGCTCTTGCATATTTAATTTATAATGCTTGTGTCCGAATTTATAGTGGTGTGCTGTGTGTGACTCTGACGAACCCTTGCTCGCATTTTCTTCAATAATGGCACCATGCCTGAGTCTGAGTTGTTTTCGGCCGTCCGGGGTGGATGCCAATTTTATATTTCTTTTGTCAGCAGCTATCCCGTGTTTTGTGTTGTTTTTCGGCCGTCGTGGGCAACTGTTGTATTTGTTTCCGTGGCGGTGACCCTATGCTCTGAGTTGTTCTTCGGCCGTCTTAGGGAACTGCTACATTCTTCTTATCAGCACCGCCTCACGCTCTAAGCTGCTTTCCAGCCGTCTTGAGTCGGGGTTGAGTTATTCCGGTAATGTCCCAGATCGGTGTTGTAACAACCATTCTGGGGGCTACCGACTTATTTGCCGATTTTATGCGAGGGTTCTGAAGGTCTACCGTATAGCTAGAATCTATAAAAGTAATAGTTTGCCATTTACATTATATTGTTGAGATTACTGTCTATGATTACTTTGTGTTTCATCCAACAGTTTAAGAACAAGGGTTAATAGTAGTAGCTTTAGCTTATTAATTATCGGATTGCTATGACATCGTAGCGTCAACTATGACACAAATATTACTCGGGATAAGATACCTAGTTGGTTGATCAGAGTCACCTATCTGGGCCCATCAGCAACCACATTTGCCATTGTGGGACGGCCTTGACTTGCTTTGATTGCGTGCTCTTTCATCGGTACCTGCAAAGAGGGAGGGTTATGCATGCGTGTTGCCCTGATCATGTAGGCGGTGATAACCCTGTGAGCCAGTTGAGTTGTTTGTGTCGGCGTCCCCGGATGGGACAGTTTAGTTTGGCCACGACGGTGGCAGGTGTGATGAGGACACAAGGCCACCAGGGCAGGACTCCGGGGGAGGATGAAAGCCGGTGGTATGATGAAAGAGTTACGGGTCAGGCAAGTTTCGTTGGAGCAATGCTGGTCCACCCGAATGGGGTTGCGAGGTCAGTGCTCCATAGTGTGGGTAAAGTGTGCAACCTATGCAGAGTGTCAAACCTATTCGAATAGCCGAGTCCATGGTAATGGACAGCCCGACCAGATCTCAGTAGACGGTCAACCATATCAGTGTTAGTAATGATGGTAGAACTCGTCTCGTGTGAACATCAGAGGATGTTGATAACATGAGGTGTTGGTCAAGAGAAGGCTATATGATGAATGATCAGATGACCGTGTGATGTGATTTGAATCCGTTCAGATTAGATTATGAGTATGTCGAGGGTTGTGCTACAACCCAGAAGAGAGTAAGTTGATATTCGATGACAGTAAGCTGGTTAAGCACTTGTTGGGATCTTTGTCATGCTAGTGAGGTAGATTGCATGTTTAGTCCATGTTATGATATGCTTGATTGATATTTTCCTGTTAATTCCATGCCATGCTTAGAATAGCTAATATATAATTATTATGCTTTCTTCGTTATTTGCTGTTTGGATGCTATGTATTTGGTTGTCTTGCGAGTACATTCAAAGTACTCACCTGGCCTTGCACGTGGCCAGTTGCTGGAGAAGACTCGTCGTGCTAGATCGTAATCCAGCCAATCCTGCGAGTTATGGAGCCCAGCCAGGGACGTCGATGCCGCTGTATCAAGACCTCTGCTGCCATTTAGTTAGCTTTGGAGTCATGTGATATTATTGTAAGCAACAGTATTGTAATACTCCATTATATTAATAAAGCCATTTTTGCCTGGAATTTCTGTATCATGTCTTTGACGTGCGTCCGGTCTTATCCTGGGGACGGGTGTGCGTCGGCCCTCTATCGGGGTGCCACAAGACGTGGTATCATAGCTAGGCTGGCTATAGGTTACCCTAGCACCCAGACCACCTTAGGTTCAGCCAGTAGTGAGCCCGATAGATTTGGCCCGTCTCTGGCATCCGACATGGCCACTATTGACCAATAGATGGCGCAGTCAAAATGGGCGTATCCCAACCCACTTGTCTGCCCACCCAGCCACTCTAGATTGGACCGTGACGCTACCCAGTTGTCGGTCGTGCCAGTGTATCTTCTACCTGGCACGAGAAGGATCTACGCCATCCTGGTGTGTTCCAGCCCGACTGCCTATTTAAACCCTTCCCACTTGTGAGCCGTAGCTCTCCCCACCCAGTAAGCTAGAGCCCTACAAGGGAACCCAGACCAGTATCCCCAAACCAGCAGCCATGGCCAGTTCCTCCAAGACACCCACTTTCCACAGCGGAACCCTAGCCAATGGTCATTCTAGCTTCCCGCCCATCCTTTCTAGTATGCTCTCCCGAGCCTTTGGCCTTAGTAAGCCCCCAGTGTATTTGGTGTTCCAGTCGGAACCCGTCCCCCATCTTTGTCGGTTCTATGCAAAGGTGCATATCAACCCAGGTCCAGCGGCGGATGGGAAACCCACGAATATTCGTGGCCATCCCATGCCCACTCCTGAGTTGGCTCTCTAGATAGCCGCTGCGGAAGCTATCACCCGTCTTCGGCTTCGGTTTCCGCAAGTGGCGGGGATGCAGGAGATTTTCTATTGTCCCCTTGCATCGAACGCAGGCTGCAATTCCTCCGTCACAGTCGAAAATGCGGACCTAGCAATAGCTCGTCTGATCCAGTTTGCTGTTGCACAGGGATTATTGCTCTTCGACATTCTTAAAGAGCTCAAGGCCGTGCACCATGAAACCACGCGGGTTGTTACAGAAGCATACCTTGCGGTCCGTCAAGTTGAGCCCTAGTCAACCCATTCCCTATTGCCAAGCTCAGTGCCACCCTCGCAGCTGGTACTTCCTTCGCAACCCGTGGACCCTTATCATCCCGGAGATATCCACCGTAACTCCATTCTGGGAGCTATCAGGCGACTTCGTCGTCGGGATGTGTTCCGTCAAGTTCCCCTTGCAGCTCCAGGAGTTGAGCCCCAACCCATAGATGTGCCCGAAGACCAAGACAAGAGTTGGCTCAGTCTTCGTCCCCCAGGAGAGCCCCAGCAATAGTAAGCCCATTCGTGGCTTCGACAGTGAGCGAAGCCAGGAGATGCTGCAAGGAGGTGTGCTGCGAAGACTGTTTCTTCGCCCGCGTGTAGGATTAGGACGGTGTAGTTGGAGTGAGTTGTTGTTAGCCGCCCAGTAGGGCCTCGTGCAGTTGTACTGCTTGCATTGCGTGTGCCTGTGTGCTATTGTGATGTCATGTATGCTTACTTGCCCTGTGTGCTTGGTTCGTGTGTCACCCTGTTAAGAAGAAATGTTTAACAGAGCTGGCATTGGATTTATTAACAAGATTCTGGTCAAACATCACTTACACCTAAAAACATCGGACTCGCCTAGAGTCCCTAATAAAATGCGAGCTGGTATAGGTGTATGTATGACATGAGTACATACACCCACTTGCATTAAAACACGTTAGTGTAATCTGCTTGATATGATTCTTTGTTTGTCTGCATCTTGTCATCATGTGCATTTTGCATGTTAGTCTGAATAGATTGCCTGCGCATCATGTGAGCAATGTCTGCATACTGGTTGCAATCTCGGAGAAATTCTGAGAAATTTTATTGTAGCATAGGCCCATACAACCCTTCCATACCAAGACCTAAAACTAGATTTTAACCCTAATACCCACTAATTGTGGATGTTGTTCAGTAACGAGCAACCAGCCGCGTGGTCTCCACACTGCTAGGACTCCACTGACTGCACCACACTAACCCAGACCCACTAGCGCCTCTGCCACCGTCTGGTGTGATGTTGACAGGTCGCCTTTGCCGCCCCGCCAGCGCTTATTTCGTCGGCCTGAGACGGCGCAGTTGGCCCTCAGCTATTCCTTTAGCCACGGCATCGCGACGATCATCAAGGATCATCGCGCATAGTAGCACCGAGCCGCCTACCAATGCCGCTAGTAGACCAGCCAGGAGGATGGTGAGCAGCTCCGACCCCATGCCCGCCATTAGCGCCTTGCCTCACGCTCCTGCAACCAGAGAGAGGAGGAGAAGAGGAGGAAGAAGTGAGGTAGGATGTGAGGTAGAAGAGGGAGGTACCGTGGTCGCTTTTATAGCCCCGGTCCGGCATACGGTGAGCGAGGTCCAGGAGCCCGCGCGCTGCTCGAGCACCGCCGTCCAGGAGGGAATCCGAGAGCAGTGTCGACCGGCGTTGGCCCGTGATGGGAGTACTCTCTGGGTCGACATCGTGCACGCCGCGCACTACCGTCGTAGGGTGCTTTACGCCCTAGGAGCTAGGCGTGCGCAGTGCCTAGCCGCACTCCGAGCGGCGCAGGAGCGAGAGAGACTGAGAGCTGTTGGCCGGAGAAAGAAGAAGAAGAAGGTTGTCAGTGGGCCCGGGTCCCACTTGCCAGTGAAGGAGGCCACTGTTCATCGTGGTGCCCCAAGCATATTCGGAACAAGGAAATTCTGCTTTTTCTAAAAATGATAGGGCTACCCAGTGACCCACGCGTGTAGAATATATCCCGCGATATTTCTATCTCGATCTCGGTGTACCAGTTTTGGCGCTCTTAACTCGGTTGTTTTCAACCACAGGGTTAAGACCAAGCCCAGAAGTTCTCCTAGGAGGCGTAGTAGTAATAGTTGTTGTGCTAAGCTAACCCTGGGAATCTTGAGGACGAGATTCTTCTAAGCGGGGAAGGTTTGTAACACCCCAAAAATCGGGTTATCGATTTTTGTGCTATTATTCCTTCCTAGCTTTTCTCTCCCAGATTTTTCCTCTGGAATTTGGCAAATGACCAGGTGAAACCAGTCTATCCTCAACTTCTCCGTGCTTTTCCCAGGTCCTTGTGCCATCTTGCCCTTGTTGAGTAAACCCCGAACCTCTTTGAAACCCTAGCTCCGAAATATTGGAACTGGGAATCCTGTCTTTGTGTTTTCAAAGGAGCCATCATTTCCCTTTCTCTGATAATTCTCCAAATATTTCCAGAGATCATTCTTCCCTCATGAACCCTAGGTATGCAAAAATATTGCCAAATCATATGCAATATTTATCCTTTAAATTAATTCCTGTTTCTACCTTTCTGAGGAATTAAATCCAAGAAAATATCTATCCATCTCCCAAGGTCATGAAAACTGGTGGAGATATCCTTTGTGATCCTACGAAGCTCTCATAAAATATTGGCCATCACTAAGTAGGGAAAAATGCCTTTTTCCTATTTAAAGCCAATATTCCAATTTGGGGCCTTTCCAAAGGAACTACCATTTTGGTAGCTTGGAAAAATCCCAAATAATTTGTGGAGCTTCTCATATCCATATATTCATCATTTCCATCAAAAGATCAAGTTCCCCAATTCAAAAATTGAGCACAACATCCCTTTGCAGATTCTGTCCAGATTTTCTGTTTGCAAAGGAAGTGCTTGATTCCTTGTTTCCCTTGCGCTGAATTTTTGCAGAGTGGTTCATTATGATAAATCATCCTTGTCCACCAAAATTTAGCCCATTCCATCAATCCATTCTTCCTTAGTAAATTATTTAAGATTTTGTCCAGATTGGAGCACTTTGAAGGAAGTACCATTTATATTTGTGCAAATGGTATGAAACTTTTACAGTGTCTTCATATGCCTAAATCATGATTCTCCTCCAAGTTTCAGCCAATTCCATTTAGACAATTAACCCCAGCATCATCTTCTTCATTTCTGGTCAGAATGCCAAGTTACAAAGGAAGTACCCTTTATACTTATTGCATTGTGCTAAATTGTGGCCAGGACAGTGACCTTAGTGAGTTGTCAACCTCAGAAAAATATCATGCCAAGAGGTGCATTGTGGTGGTCACACCACAACACAAACACCTTGCTGTGGGAGACTATTTGACCTTGGTTCTTTCCCACCAGAGGTGTAGCATGGAGTTTGATGGGCCAGTTCAGCTCAGTGTTGCTTGGAGAACACCCTAGACATGGTTTGACAGCTTGAGGGACATGGCAAGGCCATGGCCACGTGGTGACCATGGGCAGAGATTGCCAAAACTGAGCTCTGTGCATTGAGGCGACGGGAGCACATCTCCAGCTAGCACCAGCCTGCCGAGGAGCGTCGAGGAGGTTCCCCTAGCCCATCTATGCCCTCTATAACCCTCTCCCCCTTGTCTCCTTGCTCCTGGAGGTGTCTGCCATTCGAATCCCGCCATGGAATCTCGGAGCTTCTCCCGGCATCGCGAGAGCTCCTTCCCTCTGCTATAAATGGAGTGTCCCGACCCCTCCTATCGAGCAGCAAGTCCTAGCAAGCCCAAAGCCCTCATTCAAGCTCCCGAAGACCTCCTCGTTCCCCATTGCCGCCTCGGTCATCCTCGGACACCGAAGAAATTGGGACGAGACGGAGCTCCTCTCGCCACCCTGCCTCCACCAGTAGCTTCACCATGCTCCAGGAGACCTCCCCCACGCCTTCACCCTTCCTCTGGCGGCCTCTGGCCATGAGCCCTCCGACGCCCGCAAGCCGACGTGCCTCATCCAGTGGCCATGGCACTACAGACCGCCCTGCATGGCCCCGCAACCACCCTCGAATGCGGTGTGACGCGCCGGTGCCGGCGAGATCCGCAGCGGGCCCTCCCGAGTTGCCACGTGTTGGCAGCGCCGGCGGTCGCGCTCTCCCCTGCCTCCCTGCGTCGCGAGGAAGAAGAAGACCCAGGAGGGGAGAGAGATAAGGGGCGGGCCCTGCCCGTCAGTGACAGAGGGAGGGAGTGGATAAGGCCGGCCCACCCGTAAGAGAGACAGAGGTCAACCCCCCCCCCCCCCCTGCCCGCGCGTTTTAAGTGAAGGCGTAAATGGTAAAGTGCGCTTTCGGTTTACCGAAAGCGTATTTTCCAAAATGCGCTTTCTTATTTCCACCCCGCCGGCCGAACTGCTTAAGTTGTGAACGTTCACTCGTTAAGAGCAGAAATGAATAAGTTTTATTTGATTTCTGCCTGACAAATGAACGTCCATAACTTTTCAACTATAGCTCCGATTGAGGTAAAACCAGCGCCCACGTCTTCGTATCGTCGAGCCCGTCTTGATAATATGATTTTCATATTTTGTTTGCACAGTAGAAATGACTGTTTTGCCCTTGCCCTCTGATTGAGCCCTCCGAGAGGGAAACCTCTCCGACAAATCTTCCCAGTGTTTTATCATGCTTCTGCCCAGAGTAGTCGTCGACCCTCAGGCAAGCCAACCTCTTACCATGAGCTCTGGACGTGCGTGATAACTTTGCTTGCACCATGTGTGTTTATCTGTATCACTTGTTAGCCGGCATTTGGATATAACTGTGATGACATTAGTAATAGTTCCTAGTACTACTTTTCATCTAATATATGCCCTCAAACTTTTCTCTATGATGCGCTTGCGTATTTAATTTATAATGCTTCTGTCCGAATGTATAGTGATGTGTTGTGTGTGACTCTGACGAACCCTTGCTCGCATTTTCTTCAAAAATGGCACCATGCATGAGGCTGAGCTGTTTCCGGCCGTCCGGGGTGGATGCCAATTTTATATTTCTTTTGTCAGCAGCTGTCCCGTGTTCTGCGCTGTTTTTCGACCATCGCGGGCAACTGTTGTATTTCTTTCTGTGGCGGTGACCCTATGCTCTGAGCTGTTCTTCGGCCATCTTGGGGAACTGCTACATTCTTCTTATCAACACCTCCTCATGCCGTGAGCTGCTTTCCAGCCGTCTTGAATCGGGGTTGAGTTATTCCGATAATGTCCCAGATCTGTGTTGTAACAACCATTCTGGTGGCTACCGATTTATTTGCCAATTTTATGCGAGGGTTCCGAAGGTCTACCGTATAGCTAGAATCTATAAAAGTAATAGTTTCCCATTTACATTATACTGTTGAGATTATTGTCTATGATTACTTTGTGTTTCATCTAACAGTTTACGAATAGGGGTTAATAGTAGTAGCTTTAGCTTATTAATTATCGGATTGCTATGACATCGTAGCGTCAGGTATGACAGAGATATTATTCGGGATAAGATACCTAGTTGGTTGATCAGAGTCACCTGTCTGGGCCCATCAGTGCAACCACATTTGCCGTTGTGGGACGGCCTTGACTTGGTTTGATTGTGTGCTCTTTCATCAGTACCTCCAAAGAGGAAGGGTTATGCACGCGTGCTACCCTAATCAGGTAGGCGGTGATAACCCTATGAGCCAGTTGAGTTGTTTGTGCCGGCGTCCCCGGATGGGACAGTTTAGTTTGGCCACGACGGTGGCAGGTGTCATGAGGACACAGGGCCACCGAGGACAGGACTCCGGTGGAGGATGAATGCCGGTGGTACGATGAAAGAGTCACGGGTCAGGCAAGTTTCATTGGAGCAGTGCTGGTCCACCCGAATGGGATTGCGAGGCCAGTGCTCCATAGTGTGGGTAAAGTGTGCAACCTGTGCACAGTGTCAAACCTATTCGAATAGCTGAGTCCACAATAATGGACAGCCCGACCAGACCTCAGTAGACGATCAACCATATCAGTGTTAGTAATGATGGTAGAACTCGTCTCATGTGAACATCAGAGGATGTTGATAACATGAGGTGTTGATCAAGAGAAGGCTATATGATGAATGGTCAGATGACCGTGTGATGTGATTTGAATCCGTTCAGATCAGATTATGAGTATGTCGAGGGTTGTGGTACAACCCAGAAGAGAGTAAGTTGATATTCGGTGACAGTAAGCTGGTTAAGCACTTGGTGTGATCTTTTGTCATGCTAGTGAGGTAGATTACATGTTTAGTCCATGTTATGGTATGCTTGATTCATATTTTCCTATTAATTCCACGCCATTCTTAGAATAACTATTCTATAATTATTATGCTTGCTTCGTTATCTGCTGTTTGGATGCTATGTATTTGGTTGTCTTGCGAGTACATTCAAAGTACTCACCTGGCCTTACACATGGCCAGTTGCAGGAGAAGACTCATCGTGCTAGATCGTAGCTCAGCTAGTCCTGTGAGTTATGGAGCCTAGCCAGGGACGTCGATGCCGGTGTATCAAGACCTCTGCTGCCATTTAGTTAGCTTTGGAGTCATGTGATATTGTTGTAAGCAACAGTATTGTAATACTCCATTATATTAATAAAGCCATTTTTGCCTGGTATTTTTGTATCATGTCTTTGGCGTGCGTCTGGTCTTATCCTCGGGACGGATGTGCGTCGGCCCTCTATCGGGGTGCCACATCTTCCTCCTCCCTCTTATATCTTACCTCTCTCTCTCCACCATTGATGCACTCAAGGTTTCTTGCCTCATCTCTCTCCCTAGCCACCCAAACTTGTTGTCTTGCTAGGGATTGAAGGAGGAGACCTAGATATAAACTTCCACCAAAGGAAAATTGATTCCCCTAAGTTCTTGTGTGGATTTTTTACTCTTGGGTGTTTGAGCACTCTAGACAGAAGAGGTCACCTCAGAGCCATACTACATTGTGGTGAAGCTCTGTGGTTTTGTTGGGAACCTCCAATTGAATTGTGGAGAGAGCCCCAACCATGTTGTAAAGGTCGGTTGCCATCTTCAAGGGCACCACTTAGTGGAATCGCGCCACTTCGCATTGTGTGAGGGTGTGAGGAGAATATGATGGCCTTAGTGGCATCTTGGGGAGCATTGTACCTCCACACCGCTCCAACGGAGACACACTTTCCCTCAAAGGGAAGGAACTTCAGGAACACATCCTCGTCTTCATCGGTTCCACTTGTGGTTATTTCTTACCTTTACTTATATTTACTTGTTGATTATTATTGTTGTTGTTAGCATCTTATAGGTTGCTCTCCTAGTTGTGTATCTAGTCAACCTATTTGTTTCTAAACCTTATTTGTTTAAAGAAAAGCTTAAATTATATTAGTTGCCTATTCACCCCCTTGTAGTCAACCATATCAATCCTTTCAGCCGAAACCACAATTAGTAGCTCCTCAACCTACTACACCTACTGAAAATATTGGTTATGAAATTCCTTCGGGTGTGATAAAACAACTGCTAGTTAATCCTTATGTAGGAGACAGAACTGAACATCCTGATATTCATATAATACGCGTGGATGAAATTTATGTATTATTTAAGCTTGTAGGTTTATCCGGAGATGAAGTTAAGAAGAAGGTTTTCCCTTTATCATTGAAGGTAAAGGCATTGACATGGTATAGGCTATATCATGATACTAGATCATGCAACTGGAATCGACTGCAATTGGAATTCCACCAAAAGTTTTATCCTATGCATCTAGTTCATCGTGATCGAAATTTCATACATAAATTTTGTCCTTGTGAAGGGGAAAGCATCGCTCTAGCTTGGGGGAGGCTTAAATCAATGTTATATTCATGCCCCAATCATGAACTCTCGAGAGAACTTATTATTCGGAATTTTTATGCTTGGCTTTCTCATAATGATCAAACCATGCTCGATACTTCTTGCGTTGGTTCTTTTATGAAGAAGACTATTGAAATCAAGTGGGATCTCTTGGAAATAATTAAACGCAACTCTGAAGATTAGGAACTCGAGAAGGTAACGAGTCAGGTATTAAGCTTGAGTTTGATTGTGTTAAATATTTTATGAATATTGATGCTTTTCATCCAGAATCCGAGTTAAACTATAAGCCAAAGGTGTTGCATCACCTCCACATCTGCCCATGGGCCTTGTATGACATAGGGTTATTTTTAGGCTGCCTTAGTATATCGTCCCACCGCCTTGGCCGCCACCCCTTGATCCTATATAAGTAGATCAATCTAGTAGCTTTTTTGTTGGGTTTTGTTTAATTAATAGTTAACCATTGCAACTTCGTGTACTTAGTTTTTGTCCAACGACCAGACCAAGACCGCTTTCGGAACCCCACATCTATCATACTTAATTTATATTCGCAATATTCAGATTGCTTTTATCATATTCTTTCTCGTTCTTTTATTGCTTGCAGTACTTAATCGTCGTGGTCAGGTTGATCGTGCTCCGGCGTGGTCAATAACCTCTCAGAGTTGGTTTAGCGATTGTTAAGGCGCAACATCGTGCATGTTTGTAGTCGAATCTTCAAAGCCATCTCCACCAAATTGATAGTTATCTTCTCATCGAAAGATCGGAACCCTTACCTCTATCAAGTGGTATCAGGTTTTAGGTTGCTCGATGAGAATTTCCAGTTATCGCAAATTAGATTTATTATCTTACCTTTCGTCCAAGAAAAGCCACAAAAAAAAAGTTAGATCTATTCATCATTGGTCCAAACCAGTCTGAGCCATTGCAATTTTCTTTTTAGTGCTTGCATAGTTGAATTGTCGGTTGCATCGTCGTGTAGAGTTCTCATCTTAGTGTTTGGTTCCTTTAGAGTTTCGAGTTGTGTTCACATTAGTCACGCCACCGCTGCATCATCATCCCTTTCGTTGTTGCCCACCATCATCCATAAATTTTCACCACACGCTCCCATTGTTCATTGTCATTATCATACTTGAGGTCGTTCGCAGCTAAACTTGATCCAATCTGCATCTTATCTGGTTTGTTGGAGAGAAGAGGAAAAGGAAGTAGAGGAAAATAGTGAAAGAAAAAGAAAAAAAGAAATAAATAAGTGAGAAAAAATAGGAAGAAGAAAAAAAAAATTGAGAAAAAAATAGACAAAAGAGAAAAAAAACACAAATTTCGATACCTAGACTCAATCTTGTATCTAAATTCGGATTGAAATATGCTTTGTGTAGTGAGTAAAACATGCATATCTTCCTCGTCCGAAGTCTGTTTTGGCTCCACGAGTACTCAAATTTAAGCTATTGACGAGCTGCATGTGAATAGTTCATCAAGCAAGTTCATGATTGGCACCTCCAAATCGACTTCCAAATAGGAATTTTTGCCCTTTGAAGATCGCGTACATATTTTTTCAATATTTTTCACGTCCATTCCTGAATTTTTGACTCCTCATATGAACTCGAAATTAAATGATTCTTTTTTGCATTGGAAAGCTTGAGTCAATAGCATTCTTAAAACATATCACAAATTTGACATATATTTTTCAGAGGAAAATTGCAGAGAGAGTTTTGGTATATCATGCTTGGCAGTCATTTGTCATCATTATCTTTACTGTGATTATGGTCTTCACTTACATCTTGCTATCTCGAGCTACCTCATATTATCTGTTGCTGCTATTTTTTCATTGTCGTGACTCCGTTAGTGTTTTAGGCTCATGTCTCTAGTACGGTCTAGCATACGACCAACACGGTACCGTCGTTGAGCGTTTCTTCAACATTGCATCTCTGAATTGATTATTGCTATTCTTTTTGCTACCATAGATTTAAGTCTTCCAAGGTGCACATATTTCTACACCGTGCATACATATGTTCACCTGGTAATTGCTTTACTCAATCTTCGGAGATATTGACACCGTCGGTTGTCGGTTGCTACCTCTTGAGCTTGCGTTGGTTTTTTTCCCTTGAAGAGGAAAGGGTGATGCAGCACAGTAGCAGTAAGTATTTCCCTCGGTTTGAGAACCAAGGTATCAATCCAGTAGGAGTATCAAACCATGTCTCCAAAGTACTTGCGCAAAAACAGCAAACTTGCACCCAACGGTACAAAGGGGTTGTCAATCCCTTCACGATTGATTACAAAGTGAGATCTGAAGGCGGAAAGTGAAACAAAGTAAGAGTGTAGGGCTGAAAATATGATGTGAACTAGACCCGGGGGCCATAGTGTTCACTAGAGGCTTCTCTCCAGATAGCAAATATTACGGTGGGTGAACGAATTATTGTCGAGCAATTGATAGAACCCGCAAAGTAATGACGACATCTAAGGCAATGATCATACATATAGGCATCACGTCCGAGACAAGTAGATCGATACTTTCTGCATCTACTACTATTACTCCACACATCAACCGCTATCCAGCATGCATCTAGTGTATTGAGTTCATAACAAACATAGTAACGCCTTAAGCAAGATGACATGATGTAGAGGGATAAATTCATGCAATAGATATAAACCCCATTTTTTTACCCTTGATGGCAACAACATGATGCATGCCTCGCTACCCCTTCTATCACTGGGTGAGGTCACGGCACGGTATGAACCTAAAACCAAGCACTTCTCCCATTGCAAAAACTGTAGATCAAGTTGGCCAAACGAAACCCACAACTCGAAGAGAATTAGAAGGATATGAAATCATGCATATAAGAGATCAAAAGAAACTCAAATAAGATTCATAGATAATCTTATTATAAATCCACAATTCATCGGATCTCGATAAACACACCGCAAAAGAAGATTACATCGGATAGATCTCCATGAAGATCATGGAGAACTTTGTATTGAAGATCCAAGAGAGAGAAGAAGCCATCTAGCTACTAGCTATGGACCCGAAGGTCTGTGGTGAACTACTCACGCATCATCGGAGAGGCAGTGGTGTTGATGAAGAAGCCCTCTGTGTCCGAATCCCCCCTCCGGCAGGGCACCAGAACGTGCCCCAGATGGGATCTTGCGGAGACAGAAGCTTGCGGCGGCGGAAAAATATTTTCGTGGCTCCCTCCCGTGGTTTCAGATTTTTCGGGGATTTATAGGCGGGAGAAGTAGGACAGAGGAGCCACAGGGAGCCCACAAGCCTACTAGGCGCCCCCCCCCCCCAGCCGCGGCCAGGGGCTTGTGGCCTCCCGTGGTGCCCTCTGCATTGGTTCTCAAGCTCCCTGCGTATCTTCTGTTCCGGAAAAAAATCTTTTCACAGGTTTTATTCCGTTTCGACTCCGTTTAATATTCTCCTCTGAAAAAGGTCAAAAACACGGAAAAAAATAGGAACTGGCACTTGGCACTGAGTTAATAAGTTAGTCCCAAAAAAGATATAAAATGCATACAAAACATCTAAAGTTTGACAAGATAATAGCATGGAACCATCAAAAATTATAGATACATTGGAGACGTATCAAGCATCCCCAAGCTTAACTCCTGCTAAACCTCGAGTAGGGAAGTGATAAAGACTGAATTTTTGATGTGGAATGCTACCTAGCATAGTTGTCCTTTGTAACTTATTTCACGTGACATGGATGTTCAGATCCGTAAGATTCAAAACAATAGTTTTCTATTGACATGAAAACAATAATACTTCAAGCAAACTAGCAAGGTAATCATGAACTTTCAAAATAACAAGGCCAAAGAAATTTATCCCTACAAAACCATATAGTCTGGCTATGCTCCATTATCCCCACACAACGAATTTAAATCATGCACAACCCCAGTATTGGCCAAGTAATTGTTTTCGCACTCTTACTTTCTCAAACCTTTTTCAACTCTCACGCAATACATTAGCGTGAGCCATGGATATAGCACTATAGGTGGAATAGAGTGTGGTGGAGGTTGTAAGACAAAAAGGAGGAGATGGTCACATTGACTCGGCGTATCAAAGGGCTATGGAGATGCCCATCAATAGATATCAATGTGAAATAGTAGGGATTACCATGCAATGGATGCACTTAGAAGTATAAGTGTGTGAAAGCTCAAAAGGAGAACTAGTGGGTGTGCATCCAACTTGCTTTCTCACGAAGACCTAGGGCAATTTTGAGGAAGCCCATCATTGGAATATACAAGCCAAGTTATATAATGAAGATTCCCACTAGTATATGGTGGTGACAAAACAAGAGACTCTCAATCATGAAGAATATGGTGCTATTATGAAGCACAAGTGTGGAAAAAGATAGTAGCATTGTCCCTTCTCTCTTTTTTCTCTCTTTTTTTGTTAGGGCTCTTTGGACTCTTTCCCTAAAAAAATTGTGTGGGCAACTTTGGCCTCTTTTTTTATTTCCTCACATGGTACAATGCTCTAATAATGATGATCATCACACTTTTATTTACTCACAGCTCAATGCTTAGAACAATGATGACTCTATAGGAAATGCCTCCAACAGTGTACCGGGATGTGCAACGATCTAGCTTAGTGTATGACTCGCTAGCTATCTTAAAATCATGCAATGGAAATATGAAAGTGACGGCACATGTCATGAGACGGAACGGTGGGAGTTGCATGGCAATATATCTCAGAATGGCTATGAAAAGGCCATGATAGGTAGGTATGGTGGCTGTTTTGAGGAAGGTCTATGGTGGTTTTGTGTACCGGTGAAAGTTGCGTGGCACTAGAGAGGCTAGCAATGGTGGAAGATGAAAGTGCATCTGTACCATGGACTCACATTAGTCATGAAGAACTCACATACTTATTGCGAAAGTTTTTATTAGTAATCAAAACAAAGTGCTAAACGCATAGTCCTAGGCGAAGGGTTGGTAGGTGTTAACCATCGCGCGATCCCGACTGCAACATAAAGGATGACGGTCAATAAATCAATTATGCTTCGACTTCCTAACATAGCGGTTCACCATACGTGCATGTTACGGGAATCACTAACTTCAACACAAGTATTTCTAGATTCACAACACCCTACTAACATGGCTCTTAATATTACCAAATCCATGTCTCAAAACTAATTGAGAGGAATCAAACTTCTCTTTCTAATAAATGCACAAGAATATGGAAGTTTTATTGTATCCTCTTTGGATGCCTATCATCTTTAGGACTACTTTCATAGCACAAGCCAACTACCAAGTTACTTAGAGAGAGCACTCTCAAAAAGATATAAGTGAAGATCAAGAGTTCTTATTTCTCCAAAATATGACACCGCCATGCTCTAAAAGATCTAAGTGAAGCACTTAGAGCAAAGTTATCTAGCTCAAAAGATATAAGTGAAGCACATGTGAGCTAAATTGCCTAACTCAAAAGATATAAGCGAAGCTCAATGAGTATTCTCGCAAATTCACGATGAGTGCATGTCTCTCTCAAAAGGTGTGCAGCAAGGATGACTGTGACACAACAAAAAGAAAAGACTCCTATAATACACGACGCTCCAAGCAAAACACATATCATGGGGTGAATAAAAATATAGCTCCAAGTGACGCTACCGATGGATTGAAGACGAAAGAGGGGATGCCTTCTCGGGGCATCCCCAAGCTTAGGATTTTTGGTGTCCTTGAATTTGGCTTGGTATGCCTTGGCCATCCCCAAGCTTGAGCTATTTCCACTCTTTATCCCATTGTCCATGAGAACATCACCCAAAACTTGAAAACTTCACAACACAACACTTAAATAGAAACTCATGATATCATTAGCACAAGAAAACAAACTACCACCTCTTTAGGTACTGTAGAAAACTTAATTTCTATTTATATTGGTGTTAGATTACTGTATTCTCACTTTTCCATGTCTAGTACCCCCCCCGATACTATCCATAGTTTCATCAAAATAAGCAATCAACACAACAAAAACAGAGTCTGACAAAAACAGACCAGCCTGTAGCAATCTGTATACTTCGTATACTTCTGGTATCTCACAAATTCTGAAAAATTACGACAATTTGGGCAATTGGCATATAAACCAGCATCAAAAAGAATCAACTGAAAATCTCTTTCTGGATAAAAATGAAAAATAATTTAGTGAGTGAAAAGTTTCTGTCTTTTTCCAGCAAGATCAAACAATCATCACCAAAACTAGTCATAAAGGTTTTACTTGGCTCAAATACAAAAAACACAATCATAATAGAAATATGATGGTGTTGACACAACAAAACAGAGAAGAAAAAAGTAAAGATAAATTCATTGGGTTGCCTCCCAACAAGCGCTATTGTTTAACTCCCTTAGCTAGGCATAAGGCGATAGAATCACGTATCGTCGTCTTTGGTGCTCAAACCATAAGTAGCCCTCATCATGGATTCATAAGGCAATCTTATTTTCTTTCTAGGAAAATGTTCCATGCCCTTCTTTAATGGAAATTGAAATTTAATATTCCCTTCCTTCATATCGATGACAGCACCAATAGTCCTTAGGAAAGGTCTACCAAGAATGATAGGACATGTAGGATTGCAATCAATATCCAGCACAATGAAATCTACGGGTACATAGTTCCTATTTGCAAAAATAAGAACATCATTGATCCTTCCCATAGGTTTCTTAACAGTAGAATTCGCAAGATGCAAATTAAGAGAGCACTCATCAATCTCATTGAAGCCTAGATCATCACATAAAGACTTTGGAATCGCGGAAACACTAGCACCCAAATCACACAAAGCATTGCATTCATAGTTTTTGATCTTGATTTTGATAGTAGGTTCCCACTCATCATGAAGTTTTCTAGGAACGGAAACTTCCAATTCAAGTTTATCTTCAAGAGATTTCATCATAGCATCGACGATATGATCGGTAAAGGCCTTGTTTTGGCTATAAGCGTGTGGAGAGTTTAGCATGGATTGCATCAAGGAAATACATTCAATCAAAGATAAACTATCATAATTGAATTCCTTGAAATCCAAAGTAGTAATTTCATTACTACTCAAAGTTTTGATATCCTCTACTCCACTTTTAATGCTTTTAGCATCAAGATAGATGGACTCCAAATCATTGGGGCGTTTTTAACCAAAGTGGATTCATATCCAGCCCCATCATCATTATGTTTGACACTAGAAAACAAGGATTCAATGGGAGTCACACCAAGCACTTTAAGATCTTCGTGATTCTCATCACGAGAACACGCCTTTTTAAGCCATTCATGTCTAGCATGAATTTGGGCGGTTCTTTCTTTACTCTCATTCATGGAAACACGCATAGCTTTCAAAGTTCCATCCATATTGATCTTCGAAGGAGCACATATCACTTTCAAAGCATCAATATCAAGAGACATTCTATCAACGCTCCTAGCCAAATCATCAATTTTGAGTAGTTTTTCTTCTATGGATGCATTGAAAATCTTTTGCGAGTTGATAAACTCTTTAATATTACTCTCTAAATCAGAAGGTAATTTATTGTAATTTCCATGAGTATTGTTGTAGGAATTGCCAAAGTTATTAGAGGGATTACTAGGAAAAGGCCTAGGAATATAGTTTCCTCTAAAAGCATTGTTGTGGCCAAAATTATTCCTACCAACAAAATTAACATCCAAGCTTTCATTGCTACTCTCAATCAAGGAAGACAAGGGCATATCATTTGGATCTAAAGGAGCACCTTTACTAGCAAACAATTTCATTAACTCATCCATCTTAGCACTCAACGAGTTAATTTCTTCTATAGCGTGTACTTTTTTACTAGTAGGTGACCTTTCAGTGTGCCACTGAGAATAGTTTGTCATGATATTATCTAGGAGTTTTGTGGCTTATCCTAATGTGATTTCCATGAAAGTTCCACCGGAGGTGGAGTCCAAGATATTTCTAGAAGCAAAATTCAAACCAGCATAGAAGGTTTGTATAATCATCCAAAGACTCAAGCCATGAGCGGGACAATTTATAATCATCAATTTCATTCTCTCCCAAGATTGTGCAACATGTTCGTTATCAAGTTGCTTAAAATTCATGATCTCATTACGAAGAGAGATAATTTTAGCAGGTGGAAAATACTTGGATATATAAGCATCTTTGCACTTGTTCCAAGAATCAATACTATTTTTGGGCAAAGATGAAAACCAAGTTTTTGCTCGATCTCGCAATGAGAACGGAAATAGCTTCAATTTAATCACATCATTATCCACATCTTTCTTCTTTTGCATATCGCATAACTCAATGAAGGTATTAAGATGGGATGCGGCATCTTCACTAGGAAGGCCGGAGAATTGCTCTTTCATAACAAGATTCAGCAAAGCAGCATTGATTTCATATGATTCCGCACTAGTGGCAAGAGCAATCGGAGTACTAATAAAATCATTATTATTAGTATTCGAGAAGTCACAAAGTTTGGTGTTTTCAGTCATGGTGACTTCAGCAAGCAGACAAGCACACAAGCGAATAGAAAGCAAGCGAAAGAAAAGGGCAAACGAAAAAGGCAAATGTTTTTTTGTAAATTTTGTTTTTTAGAAGTGGGGGAGAGGAAAAAGAGAGGCAAAAAGTAAATGCAAGAGATGAGTTTACGACGGTTACTTGGATAAGCTTCACTTGATGCTCCCCGGCAACGGCGCCAGAAATTCTTCTTGCTACCTCTTGAGCTTGCGTTGGTTTTTTCCCTTGAAGAGGAAAGGGTGATGCAGCACAGTAGCAGTAAGTATTTCCCTCAGTTTGAGAACAAAGGTATCAATCCAGTAGGAATATCAAGCCAAGTCTCCAAAGTACCTGCGCAAAAACAGCAAACTTGCACCTAACGCTACAAAGGGGTTGTCAATCCCTTCACGATTGATTTCAAGGTGAGATCTGAAGGCGGAAAGTGAAACAAAGTAAAAGTGTAGGGCTGAAAATATGATGTGAAGTAGACCCGGGGGCCATAGTGTTCACTAGAGGCTTCTCTCAAGATAGAAAATATTATGGTGGGTGAACGAATTACTGTCGAGCAATTGATAGAGCCGCGCAAAGTCATGACGATATCTAAGGCAATGATCATACATATAGGCATCACGTCCGAGACAAGTAGACCAATACTTTCTGCATCTACTACTATTACTCCACACATCGACCGCTATCCAGCATGCATCTAGTGTATTGAGTTCATAACAAACAGAGTAACGCCTTAAGCAAGATGACATGATGTAGAGGGATAAATTCATGCAATAGATATAAACCCCATATTTTTACCCTTGATGGCAACAACATGATGCGTGCCTCGCTACCCCTTCTGTCACTGGGTGAGGTCACCGCATGGTATGAACCCAAAACCAAGCACTTCTCCCATTGCAAGAACTGTAGATCAAGTTGGCCAAACAAAAACCACAACTCGAAGAGAATTACAAGGATATGAAATCATGCATATAAGAGATCAGAAGAAACTCAAATAAGATTCATAGATAATCTGATCATAAATCCACAATTCATCGGATCTCGACAAACACGCCGCAAAAGAAGATTACATCGGATAGATCTCCATGAAGATCATGGAGAACTTTGTATTGAAGATACAAGAGAGAGAAGAAGCCATCTAGCTACTAGCTATGGACCCGAAGGTCTGTGGTGAACTACTCACGCATCATCGGAGAGGCAATGGTGTTGATGAAGAAGCCCTCACTGGGGGACTACGACAACTGCTATTTCAGTTCATGCTCAGCATCATTGGTTGTATCCTCCACCGATGCACCTGCTAGAGCGACCACACCTCATATTATGAGTGCGACATTGCCTCAAGTCTATGAAAAATTTTGTAACAAGACATACGTTGGAGAAATAATTCTGCGACAAAACATGTGTTGCAATAATGAAGATGCGCTCGGCTCGTTCGATATGCCAAATCAAACGACTCGTGACACGGCTAATATTTTAAAAAGATAAGCCGACAAACGTGTAGCGTGCCCCAAAATTCAATGGAGTGGAGAAAATTCATCAAACAACACTCGGAACAAACATATACGCTAGAAATCATAGGACTATATCCAGATCTCCCAAAATCGATACATTGGTGAGATCGGGATGGTACCTGCGGATGAGAGGGGACACTCCAGCAATGTGTGTCGCGTGACATATAAAATCAGTGACCAAGACGAAGCTCTGTCGCAGTGGACTGAACGCCATGGTGCTCGAAGAAATTGTAGATGACCGAGACAGCAATGAGGCTGCAAGCTCACTGGTCGTGCATGTCATAGCTAATGATGGGCCCAACCACACGATGGGAGGATGCACCGGCGTGGCTAGTCGCACTCGCACGGGTAGAGGCTTGTCATGACTACTAGTGTGACCCCACTAGTCAGTGGCAAGGAAACCCCGACGGGCTTAGAAGACAGGAAGAGTCGGGCTTGCTAGTGAAGGAATGAGTGTCAAGTGAGATCATGCATGAAGTCCACATGTGTGGGTGGCCTGTGTGCCAAGTATTAAGAGGGAGTAGGCTCGTGTGAGGGTGGCCTGTGTGCCAAGTATTAAGAGGGACTAGGTGAGCCTGAAGAGGGATCGAGATTATTGTAAACAAACCGATCTCGAACAAAGTTGCTCTTCGTCCTTCCCTTATCGATCCCCTTCCTCCCCTTCTCCTCTCTGCTTCTCCTACACCATACTAGTAGATCAAGGCCCGTTACAAGTGGTATCATAGGTCATATAACCTGGATCCACTCTATCATGTCAGGACCCAGTGTCTGAATCAAGGTTTTGTCGAAGATTTCAAAGAAAGAAGTTGTCGGGAAGCAGCCACGGCCGTCCATCGTGGATCCAACGCATCCGAGACCTCCGTACCGCTTCGCTGAAGGAACTGGCCCTGGCAACCGTTGATCCACGATCGAACGGCGATCACAGTGTCGGGCATCACTATTGTTCTTTCGGCACCCTTTTTTATTTTCGTTTTCGTTAGCTTTACCATCCCTCTCACTTTTGTAAGGGTATATAAGCCATGATTCCAGCTCGATCAAGGCATGTCTTTCTTCTAGGGTTTCCCCCTATTGCACCGCAGTGTTCCTAGTTGGCCTCCTTGTAATATAACTCCGGCTACTTCCTTAAATTCGTGAGTAAAGTGGGCTAGTTCGAGTGCAATTCCCCTGTTTTTAGTTCTTCAGACTAATAGAGTCTGACAATGGTATTCAGAGCAAGGTTCTCCACGACGGCGTGCTAGATCTGGTGGCGGAGATGTTGTGGGACGAGCAGTAAAATCCCTCTCCCTCCCTCTCGATCAAGGCGACGGTGATACTCTGGTGGCGTTGGTGGCGGCGATCATTCGGTACAGGTCTGGTGAGGTTAGTGATTGCAAAAGCTCCCTGCTTGCGTAGTAAAATCCCACCACCCTCCCAGAACTAGTGTATTCTGGTGGCGCAGCGACGGCGGCGGTGTAGGCGACGGTAGGACAAACAGCACAAAGTTCGGGTTGCAGCTTCGGTTGTGGTAAAATTCCTCTCCTTGTGCTTGTTGGTCACCGCAGTGAGGTATCTGACTCACTGTCAACTATAAACCCTCTCTGTGTTCCCTCATGCAAAAGATGGTAGGACCTTCAAACTCCTCTTCCATGGATCAGCTGGAGTTCACCTCACTCCAACTTGATGTCCAGATGCTCCAGAAAAACAGAGAGCAGGATAGGCTAGAGTTTGATGAGTTCAGAGACTTCGTGCATGAAAACTTTCAATCTCTGCAAAAAAAACCTTGGTGACTTGCAAGGTTCCTTATCCACTTTAATCTATGGTTTTCCCAAACCAAAAGAAGTGCAACCCACCCCTCAAGATATTCCCTAAGCCAACACCATTGCTCACACTCCACAAGGCACTGTGAACAAGTTCCAGGAGGCACAACAGTCCCCTGCTACTGTAGGTTCTTCTACCTTGGTGGACAAAGCCACTGGTAAGGAGCTTAACTTGGATGGTACTCACAAGCTACCTTACAGATATCCACACTTTGTTGAGAACAAGCAAGCAAATGTGGAGGTAAAAACTCAAGTTGCTGCTCATCAAGTGGGACCTGGCCAGCAGGTGATTACTGTGGAGCAAGAACAAGGAGATGGCATAAATTCTCACCTTGACAGGAGGTTTAGTATTGCAAACAGGGACTTGGCCCAGGAGAACAGGAGAATACACACACTGGTAAAACCTGCCAAGTATAATATTCCTGAGTTTGATGGTACCAGCACTGACTCATGGATACAAACTATTGAGATGTACTTTGAAGCTGCTAGAACTCCCTTACAATAGCAAACTGAAATTGCAGTGACTTACCTAACTGGGCCTGCAATTGAGTGGTGGAGAGGAACAGGGATAATAGCAAACATTCCGCCTTGGTACAGGTTTTGCAGACTACTTGGAGGATTTCTGAAACTTCAGTTTGTGACAATGTCAGAGCATTCCATGCACTCAATCAAACTGGTATAGTAAATGACTATGTGTTGAAGTTTGAACAATCCATGAACTTGATTAGAAGAGATAACCCTGCATTACCACATAATTACTACAAAGCTCGTTTCATTGATGGCCTGTGTGATAACATTCAGCATCATGTTCAGTGTCATGAACCTCATGATCTGCAGAAAGCTATTTGGTTAGCTAGAAGGATGGAGCAAGCACAACCAGCTAAGAAGCCTCCCCTACCTTATTTGAATCAGGCAGTTAGGAGGCAAATCCAGTTTGATCCTGGAAAGCAACCTTCTAGTTCAACTGCTACCGTAATTCAGCAAGCAAAATTGAAAGGCATTTGCTACAAGTGCAAGGACCCATGGTTCCCAGGGCATAAAAATGTGTGTAAGCTAGCAAACCAAATCCAAATCCAAGCAATGCAAGAATGCTATCCGGAAGATGTCGAATTAGTCTATTACACTGCTGATAATGAGGAAGCAGAAACCCCTCCCCCTGTTGATGCGGATGATCCCCCTCTCCAAATATCCATGCATGCACTGATGGGAATTAGGTCTGCTAGGAAGCTCAGTTTCACTGTAGCTGTAATGCTAGGGAACACTCCTGCTACAGCCCTCATTGATAGTGGCAGCACTGCCGCATTCATCACAGCAAACATAGCTAAGATAGCCAACTGTGCCCTTACACCAACTAAAAGAAGACAAGTGATTGTAGCAAATGGAGATACTCTCTGGTCAGAATTCATTGCTCTACAGTGCCCTTTCTCCCTGCAGGGTACACAACTCTCCACTGATTTCAGAGTGCTTCAACTACAAGGATATGATGTTATTCTTGGAGCTGACTGGATGGCTTCATTCAATCCTATGGAACTAGACTTTGATGAAATGCATGTCAAAGTCACCTTACCTGGGGGAGAAAAGAAAATCTTTCAAGATGAAAGCTTACATGTTGTCCCAATCAAAGAAATTGATAGCACAGAAACAGTTCCAACTGAACATGTGTGTGGAGTTGTTCTGATACAACATAATTACTGTACAAGAACCAGTGGATCAAGCCATTCCTGAACCAGTGCAGAAAATCCTACATGACTACTCTCCTGTTTTCAGCACCCCAACTACATTACCTCCAAAAAGAGGTATTGACCATGACATCACCTTCACCCCCCCCCCCCCCCAAGTTAAGGTCATAAATCAGAGACCTTATAGGTTACCTCACCACCAGAAGGATGCCATGGAAAGTATAGTTCAGGATATGATCAAGTCAAAAGTTGTTAGGGACAGCAATAGCCCTTATTCCTCCTCAGCTCTTTTGGTGAAAAAGAAGGACATGACATGGAGGCTAGTCAATGATTTCAGAAAGATGAATGAGTAGACTGTTAAGAACAAATACCCAATCCCTGTAATTGAGGATCTCTTGGATGAATTAAAAGGAGCAACAGTATTCTCCAAACTGGATCTCAGAAATGGTTACCACCAGATAAGAATGAAAGAAGAAGACATAGGAAAAACTGCCTTCAACACACATTGTGGCCACTATGAATACTTGGTGATGCCCTTTGGACTAACTAATGCTCCTGCTATATTCCAACTCCTAATGAATACTATTCTAGTTACTTACCTGAGAAAGTCTGTCCTGGTTTTCTTTGATGACATCCTGATCTATAGCAGAAATATGAAGGAACACCTTCAACACCTTAAACTGGTTCTGGAAACCTTAAGGTCCAATCAGCTTTATGCAAAACTTAGCAAGTGGTCCTTTGCACAACCACGGGTAGAATATTTGGGACATATCATCACAGGAGATGGTGTGGCTACTGACCCAACAAAAATTGAGGCAATAACACAATGGCCAACACCTGAAAATGTAACACAATTAAGAAGCCTCTTGGGCCTTACTGGTTATTATAGGAGGTTTATTCAACACTATGGGTTTATCTGCAGAAGGACAATTTCCAGTGGGGTACTGATCAAATGGAAGCATTTAACATACTGAAGCATAAGATGACTCACGCCCCTGTTCTGGCACTCCCTGATTTTTCCCAACCATTCATCCTGGAAACAGATGCATGTGCTTATGGAATAGGAGTTGTTCTAATGCAAGATGGTAGACCCCTTTCCTATTTCAGCAAAACAATTCGACCAAAAGCAACTGCTATGTCAACTTATGATAAGGAAGCTATGGCAATCATTGAAGCACTAAAACACTGGAAACATTATTTTGTTGTTGCTTCCCTAATTATCAGGACTGACCAACAGAGCTTGAGGTATATTCAGGAACAAAAGCTTACAGAGGGAATTCAACATAAACTCCTCACCAAATTGTTGGGCTACAATTTCAAGATTGAATACAAACAAGGGAAGAACAACAAAGTTGATGATGCATTATCCAGAGTTAAATACAGACTTCAATCACTAATAGCCAGTCAGGCTCAGCCCCTTTGGCTATGTGAAGTAGTTTCTAGTTATGCTCAAGATCAGAGATGCAAGGATTTACTATCACAATTGGCTACTTCAGCTGTCGTTGTCCCTAACTATATTATCCAGCAGGGGTTGCTAAGGTATAAAAACAGAATTATTATTGGGCTGGATACTGCCCTCAGAACTAAACTGGTTTCAGCTTTGCACAATTCTGAACTAGGTGGCCACTCTGGGCATAGAGCAACATATCAGAGAATGAAGCTCCTCTTCCACTGGCCTGGCATGAAGAAGTTTATTGTGGACTATATTAAACAGTGCACAACCTGCCAAATTAACAAGCCTGAGCACTACAAGTACCCAGGTCTGCTGCAACCTCTTCCAGTTCCTGATTTTGCTTGGTGTCATATCAACATGGACTTCATTGAAGGCCTCCCCACTTCACAAGCCAAGGACATGATTCTTGTGGTGGTAGACAGATTCACCAAATACAGCCACTTCATTGCAATGAAACATCCAATAACTGTGAGCACTGTAGCTAAAGCTTTTACAGAAAATATCTTCAAGCCGCATGGTCTTCCTTCAGTCATTGTCACTAAGAGAGACAGAATCTTCACAAGAAATCTTTGGCAGGAATTATTCAAGAAGTTAGGTATTAAACTGAAACGCCCAAGATGCGACCCTATCCTTAATTTGGCACGAGGGCCTCGTCAGGGATAGAAGCGCATCTCGTCGTTTCGCAAGAATGGATATCGTTACAAGTACATGTACTGAAGAGAAGGGTATATGGAATTGTCTTACACTCACCACAAGCTACATCAGAGTCACATCAGTACAATACATAATCATCGTGAAGAAGAGCAGGGTCCGACTACGGACGAAAACAAACGAGAAAAGAAGAACGACGTCCATCCTTGCTATCCCAGGCTGCCGGCCTAGAACCCATCCTAGATCGATGAAGAAGAAGAAGAAGCAACTCCAAATGAACACTCAACGCGCTCATGTAAAGTAACCTTTACCTGTACCTGCAACTGGTGTTATAGTAATCTATGAGCCACATGGGACTCAACAATCTCATTTCCAAAGGTATCAAGACTAGCAAAGCTTAATAGGTGTGGCATGGTTATGTGGTGAGGCTGCAGCAAGCGTCTAAGCATTATATGAGGTGGCTAACTTACGAGTACAAGAATAAAGAGGGGGATGATCTACGCATAGCATACGTGAACTATTAATGATCAACTGAATGATCTTGAACACCTACCTACGTTAGACATTACCCCACCGTGTCCTCGATCGGAGAAGGAGCTCACGAAAGAGACAGTCACGGTTACGCACTCAGTTGGCAAGTTTTAATTAAGTTAACTTCAAGTTGTCTAGAACCAGCGTTAAACAAAGTTTCCACGTTGCCACATAACCGCGGGCACGGCTTTCCGAAATATTTAACCCTGCAGGGGTGCTCCAACTAGTCCATCATAAATTACCACAAGCCGCATAGAAATCCGCGATCACGAAGCTCGCGATCTCGTCGGACTCCTTAGTGGAAACCTCAACTCTGATATTACCCAAAGCATCACCAGAATCCCAATGCACAAGATATTTCGTAAAAGGTAAAACTAATCCAGCAAGGCCACCCGACGTGTCGACGATCCTGATAGGAGCCACGTATCTCGTTCTCAGGACACAACGGATGAGCTAGACGTCGGGATCGCTAAACCCTGGGTGACCAGGGGGCGCCGGACATCGCTCAGGTGGGACCAACACTCATGAGGAGCACTGGCCCGGGGGTTGATTAAATTACTCCGCGGGTGCCGACGGGTCCCTATGCATTATTATTAGGTTATTAGGAAAATGTAGAGCCAAAGTTGGGCCTTGCCAGACCAGCTTTAATCTAAGACGAATTATCAAGGGGGTTCCCATAACAACTCCGATCGTGTTAGGAACGCTCAGTTATGGAACATAACACCGGTAGCCGAAACTAAGGGGGCAAAGGTGGAACAAAACACCAGGCTAGAAAGGTCGAGCCTTCCACCTTTTACCGAGTATATAGGTGCATTAAATTAAATAGCATTAATATGGTGATATAACAAGGATCCCATGTTATCACATGGAAGCAACTGCACCTGCAACTAGCAACACTAACACATGGTTAAGCAAGTGTTAACATAGCCAATCAGTGGTTTGCTAGGTTGTGAACAGGTTGAAGGTTTTCATGGCATTGTTGAGAGGCTAATATTTAACAGGTGGTAGGCAACGAGACATAGCGACAGAAACGATAATACTAGCATGGCAATGATAGTAATGGTATCTGGGGAAATGGTCATCTTGCCTGAGATCCCGCTTGAAATAAGAATGACTCCATGAAGCAGACGAACCGATGTAGTCGAACGGGTCCTCACATTCCGACATGCTTGCGGAACTCTATCGAGATGAAGGAAACCGGAAACAAGAATAAACACATGATATTCACCACGGCACATGCACGACAAGATGCAATCCACATATGATGCATGATCAGTTGAATATATGCAAGACATGGCATGGCAATTCTCAACAATCAATCACTACACATTAAGTGAAGTTCAATATGCAACGAGTTGCATATTGACGAAACTCCACATACGAATTATTTAGTTATATCCCGGCTTGGTACACGGCAATATTAAATGTGTTTAAACATGGCAAGAGGTGAAGCTTAATTAATCCACCTATCTAGGCATTTTAAATGAGGTCGGAAATGATATATAGCATCTCCGGAATGACCTCATACGTTAATTTACAATTCTGTCCAGATCTGAACTAACACTTTTAAATATTTGTTAAACAGAAGAATAAATAGTTTCACGTGATTCTACGCGTCGTTAAAATCAATTTACACATAGAGAACATCTCCAACGGAGCTACGGTTCAAAAGATACAAACACCGCAAGATATGATGGCATGAATGCAATATGTGTGCAATGACAGTCACAAGCATCCCAAGACCTACAACCAGCAAGATAATATGAAACTACACGAGATTCTAAGAAAGTTTCATATAGGACACGATCAAAACGGAGCAACGGTTCAACAACTACGAGCTAAACAAGAAATCACTACAATCTGCCAAAATCAGCCACATAGCATTTTATATACCCCACAACTACGAGCTACAGAAGTCCAAAATGCTCAAACAAGGCATGAGGGAATAGAGGTCAAGATGCACTACAACATACAACTAATAACACCTAGCATGGAAGCATGGATCACTAGGAAAAGAACTCACAAAATGGCATCCCACACACAGTTTCAGACTTAGTGAAAAATATCAGTTTTTGACAGTGCAGTTTTCGATCTGAAGGCATATTGACAGCAGAAAAACCATAAGCTAAGGGACTCTAAATGGCATGAAAATTGACAGCATGCTAGAGAATCTTAAAGTCTACAACTAACTCCATTGCGCCAACCTCAAAAGAGCTACAGGTCACCACATAAAATCATGACAAGACAACAATAAATTATAACAGATTTCAGACTTAGAAATATTTCAGCATCTCCAAATCAGCACTATTTTCTAGCATGTTGAGAGCAAGCAAACCATATCTAAACATGGATTTCTATTGCAACCAAAATTACAAGTGGCTAGTCTACACATCCAAGGGCATATCTCTAGTTGAACTTGTTCATATCATGCACGGATTAAATCACACAAAATAAACAAAAGGGCAACATGGCAAAATATCATGTGCACTAACTTACTCAAAAGACAAAACTAAAAGCACAGTTAAATTCTATGGATTCTTCTACCCCAAAATAATATATAACATGTGGGGTTGCAAAATAATAATATTGCCACACGTATATGCGAGATTATGTCCTAAACACAGTATAACAAACTAGCGACGGAACCTACATGCAAAAATACAAACAAAAGCTCTAAAATACACGGAAAAAAGGTTCCTAAAAACATCAGCATTTTATCTACGGAGTTCGAGCAATCCGGACACGCACGAAAATTAATACGGGACAATCCCCTATTAGGACAGCACGCAAAACTAGGCATTCGGCAAGTCAAACTAATTCAAACATGCAAGCAAGTTACAAATTATGAATCTACACAAAAAACTACACAAGATTCATATATTACTCGCTGCGATCCGACGCACGGTTTAAAATCTACACGCGTTTTAAAATCAGCTATCTCTCTGAAAAATAATAATTAAATCTCAGCCTTTTAAAAAAACATCTACGGGCCGATTTGCAACACGACCCAAACGGAGGCATGGCGCGATTTAACTAAACTGTACCCTGGGTGAAAAATAGAGGGACTCGGGGTGCTCCTCACCTTGGGCTTGGGGAGGCTGGGCCTCGGGTGAAAGTGGCCTGAACGAGGCCGGGCGACTGGGCCTCAGACGCTCCTGGGCCGAGCGGGAGGCCGGCCCACCTGGCCGCGGGCGTTCCCTGCCCGTCTTCCTCCCGAGGCAGGCAGGAACGACGGCGGTAGCTGAGGCGAGCGCCGACGAAGGGAGCAGAGCCGGCGGGGTGAGGGCGCACGCGGCCGGATCTGGCCTCAGGGTGCCAGATCTGAGAGTAGGCGCGGAGAGCTCGGCCGGCGGCAGCGTCCATGGCAAGATGACTGAGCTCGGGCTGCGGGGCGGCAAGGTGGCACCGAGCTGGTCGCTGGCTGGCGCGGCTCCGGTGGCACGGCACGGCCAAGGGCGGTGGCAGGAGGCGGCGACCGAAGGGCACGGCGGCCATGGGAGGCGCGGGAGCTACAGATCGGGAGGAGGAGGGAGCTGGCTGGGGGCGCGCTGGATCCGGGCTCGGGCGGGCCCCGGATGGGCTTCACGGGCCCGGCGGCTCGAGGGAGGAGAGAGGCTGCGTGGCTAGGGTTTGAGGGGCGCGGTTTTCGAGACAGGGTTAGGGGAGACTAAAAATGGAAGGGGAGGTTGTCTATTTATAGACAATGGGGCTAGGTTTAGCAGAATTTCGCCCGGTTTCAACCGCGCGATCTAAATCAGACGGTTTCGCACGCGAGGACAGGTAAGTGGCCTTGTAGAGTAGGCTAACCGGAGAAGAGAGGGAAAACGGCACCCGGCAACATAATTTTAAAACATCGAAAACGTACGACGGTAGACCGAATACGGTGCCGCTACGGTCGACCGTTCGGGTACCAGACGGACTCCGATTGCGACGAAATTTGACAGGAGGCCTACCTATATCTAAATAAGACCGTGCGTCAAGTTTCAACCCAATCGGAGAAAGTTTTATACACACTTTTAAAAACAGGGTTTTGACGATACCGCGGGCGCGTGCGTGTGTGGTTGGGCTCAGAACGGGCAACGACAAACACGGAGAGAACCGACAACTAATAACGGATGCAACTTTTGAAAACTGGCGGCAACGAGATGCCGATGCAATGCGGATGATGCGCATGATGCAATGATGATGCGACAATTAAAAATAATCACACGACGAAAACGGAATAAAAGGGGAATCTTCTGGGGCGTCGGTCTCGGGTTGTCACATAAACTCCACATGAGCACTTCCTACCACCCTTGGTCAGATGGACAAACAGAGAGAGTCAACCAATGCTTGGAAAACTATTTAAGATGCATGGCCTTCTTACAACCTCAAAAATAACTGCAGTGTCTTCCATTAGCTAAATGGTGGTACAACACTAGTTACCACTCTTCCCTCAAACTCACCCCCTTCCAAGCATTGTACAACAGGCCCCCTAACATGTTGTCTGAAGCTGCTCTATAACTAGCTGATCTGACTCAAGAGTTTTCCTCAATCCTTAATGCAGAGAAAATTGCAGCTCAGATAAATGGGAATCTTCTCAAAGCTCAAGAGAGGATGAAAATGTATGCTGACTGAAAAAAGGTCTGAAAGAACATTGGAAATTGGGGATATGGTCTACTTGAAGTTGCAACCTTATAGGCATACAACTCTTAGCTTACACAGGTGCCTCAAATTGCATTCCAAATATTATGGGCCTTTCAGGATCATCCAAAAGGTAGGACCTGTAGCTTATAAGTTGCTCTTACCTGAGCACTGCAAACTTCACCCTACATTTCATGTCAGCCAACTAAAAAAGCACATTGGACCACAAGCTATTCCCAACCCCAACCTTCCATTACTCCATACTGATGGCACAATCCTGTTGGATCCTGAAAGACTGCTGGAGAGAAAACTTATTTCAAAAGTACAGGGAGATGTCCAGATTCCAATGGTTAGATGGCTAATCAAATGGACTAATCTGGAGGAGCAGGATGCAACCTGGGAGGATGCTTCGTTTATCCAAAAGCTTTTTCCAGCATTTCAGCCCTGAGGATAGGTCTGATGTCGATCAGGGGGAGTTGTCAGGACCCAGTGTCTGAACCAAGGTTCTTTCGAAGATTTCAAAGAAAGAAGTTGGCGGGAAGCAGCCACGGCCGTCCATCACGGATCCAACGCATCCCATGCCTCTGTACCGCTTCGCTGAAGGAAAAGGCCCCTGCAACCGTTGATCCACGATCGTACGGCGATCACAGCGTCGGGCATCACTGTCGTTCTTCCAGCACCCTTTTTCATTTTCGTTTTCGTTAGCTTTACCGTCCCTCTCGTTTTTGTAAGTCTACATAAGCCATGATTCCAGCTCGATCAAGGCATGTCTTTCTTCTAGGGTTTCCCCCTATTGTGCCGTCAGTGTTCCTGGTTGGCCTCCTTGTAATATAACTCCGGCTACTTCCTTAAATTCGTGAGTAAAGTGGGCTAGTTCGAGTGCAATTCCCCTGTTTTTAGTTCTTCAAACTAGTAGAATCTGACAATAGCAGCCAGATATCAAACCAAGGGGGCAAGCAGGCGGCGGCGATGGAGGATCAGATCACGGCGCTGGCCAAGGCAATCAACAACGGGCGCGCCGCCAACGACGCACGCCTCTACGTGATCTAGCGGTCGGTGGAGATGTGGAGACCGGCAATGGCGAATCTATAGCAAGAACTAGATGAGCTGCGTACCCAGGTCGACAAGATCGCATTGCATTAGGCGCTAGCAGCGTCCTCAACAACATCCGACGGCACGATGGTGCAGCCGGCATCGTCGTCGATCAATAAGCCTGGGCACCACGGGCCTAGTGGACATCGCGAGATCATCAACTCTGAGGGCTCGACACATGATGTGGTCACCACCCTCACGCCGCCTCCAGTCAAGGGTGTGTCCTATCAATCCACTCTTCAGATCCCTAGCAACCCTGGCTTAGCTCTAGCAAACCCTGTCGATTTTCCCCAGTGTCCCAAATCTCCTTATGAGAGTCATAGCAATTGGGCCCTTCCGGGGCTTGATTTTCCGTAGTTCGATGGAAAGAACCCTCAATTTTGGAAAACCAAATACGAGAAATATTTCGACGTCTATGGTGTCCAACGTGATACGTGGGTGCGTGTAGCCACCCTTCACTTCTCAGACAATGCCAAATGCTAGCTGCAAATCCAGGAAGCGCGTAGCGAGCCATTCTCTTGGTATACTCTCTGTTCTCTAGTTTGTGCTAAATTTGGTCGCGAGTAGTACCAATCTCAGCTTAGGCAGTTTAAAACTATGCCACTCAGGGTCGATGATTGAATATATGGAGCGCTTTGAAGAACTCGGGCATAATATCTTAGCTCATAATCCTCCTTTCGGCTTGTGCTTCAAGTGTGGCAAGCGTTGGGGACAGAGCCACCAATGCACCGCCACTATGCAACTTCATGTCGTGGAGGAGTTATGGGAGCTGCTGCAAGCGGAGGAGCATGATCGGCACGGGCACGACTCTGATTCTGAGGAAGAGCAGCTTATGTCAATTCTAAGTTGGCAATGACAGGCGCAACGACGCCACACACTATTTGCTTGCTCGGATCGATCGATGGCCATGAGGCTGGCTCGGGAAGCTCTCATAGTTCCATCGGTGAGGAAGTTCTAGAGCGGATGGCAGACCAAGTTCAGCAGATGGTTCCAGTATCAGTTAAAATTGCAGATGGGGGTGTGTTGAGTTGTTCTGACATCATAACCCAGTGCAAGTGTGTGACGCCTCGGACACATGTGTTGGCGGTCGTTATTCCTGACGGAATCTAGACTGACCCCACATATCAATACTAGTATTTTCTGCGCACTTTATCTTCACTCATGTGTATCCGGGATCAACTTTTCGGTCGATCACCCATCCTAAAACTACTTCAAGCTAAGCACGCTTAACCTGGAATTTCTGTCCGAATGGGCTCTCAAAAAAGAAGGAATTCCTTATTGATATGAATTGTCTATCATCTCTAATAAGCCAGGCTATCACATACACCACCATTCAGGGGAACCGACGTCCTCGTCGGGCCACAGGAGCGTTCCCTCTTGGCACAAACGTATGTGCATCCATTCAAGTACATGTGTCATGCCGTGTGCCATGATGGGTCACAAACGTCATGGACAAAATGACTGCACACATGTCCGCAAACATTCGTGTAACCGTGAGGGAAACTCCAATGGGCCGACCCAAACGGACAACGATTTCGTCCGCTTTTTGTCTGTTTGAGTCGGCCGCCCGCCCGGCGTCCGCCCTGTTTTAGATATGGGTCGGCAGCGCGTCCAACGCAACGACCCATATGTGCCGGCGTGGCCGGCTGGCCGCCGTATTTTGCATAATTTTCATAGTTTGAATTAAATAACATAATTTGGACCGAAAATAGCATAGTTATTACAACCCGAATAAAAATAAAAATGCCTCACATAGTTCGTACATAGTTTTGCTAACGAATAAAAGAAGATAAATCTATTGGTTGCCAACATGAGCTCACGTATGCTCAACCAAATCATTTTGCAGTTGCACGTGAGTTTCCCAATCACGCATATCTTGATGAAATTGAGTGAACTGTTCAAACGTTGTCGCTCCTCCATGCTCAGGCACAACATTCTCACCCTGAAACTGAAACCCTTGATCGTACAGACGTTCCGGTCGCTCGTCTTCTACGATCATATTATGCATGATCACACAAGCAGTCATCACCTCCCACAGTTTTGCGTGCTCCAGGTATTATCAAGATACCGAACGATGCCCCATCGAGATTGCAGAACACCAAAGACATGCTCGACATCCTTCCTAGCACTCTCTTGCTCTTGGGCAAATCTTTTCCTCTTCTCTCTTATAGGGTCAGGTATTGTCTTAACAATAGTGGCCCGCTGAGGATAGATACCGTCACCCAGGTAGTATACTTTGTCGTAGTTGTGGTCGTTGACAGTAAAGTTCACTGGTGGGCTGTTGCCTTCGGCAAGCCTAGCAAACACCGCCGAGCGCTGAAGCACGTTGATATCATTGTGTGATTCGGCCATGCCAAAGAAAGAGTGTCAGATCCAGAGATCTTCAGACGCCATGACCTCTAGTATGACAGTGCAAGCCCTGACATGACCCTTATACTGCCCTTGCCAAGCAGAAGGGCAGTTCTTCCACTCCCAGTGCATGCATTCTATGCTACCAAGCATCCCTGGGAAGCCCCTGCTGGCATTCATCGCCAACAAATGGGTTGTATCTTCAGCAGTCGGCTCTCTCAAGTACTCAGGGCCAAACACAGCAATAACAGCTTTGCAGAACTTATACAGGGACTCTAGGCAAGTAGACTCGCTCATACGGACGTACTCGTCAATGAGATCACCGGGCACTCCGTATGCAAGCATTCGGATGGCGGCAGTGCATTTCTGATAAGAGGAAAAACCTATTTTACCAACGGCATCCGCTTTGCACTCGAAATAGTCATCCGAACCGACCACTCCCTCTCTAATACGATTGAAAACATGCCTACTCATACGGAAACGGCAGCGGAATTGTTGTTGTTTGAACAATGGGTTTGCTGTATCAAAATAGTCCTTCCAAAGAAGGAAATTCCCGCTCTCTCGATTGCGATTCAACGCCAGAAGGTGGCCCGGAATGGAGCCACGGAACAACGGCCGCTGACTGTTGAGGTGGTCATGAACCAACACGACAGCCAACATCTCCTCGTCATCGGACGACAAATCATCAGAGTCGAAAAGGAAATTGTGAAAAAAGAACTTGTTGGCGGCATCCATCTTTTTTACCTTGACAAACTGTCGAACAGCTTGCGGGCATCGACGAAGAAGACGGCCGACGAAGGGGAGTAGTAGCCCGCACGGACCAGCTAGCTGCCCTGCCTACGTCCGACGAGTGGGCCATGCCAGTGAGGATCTGGACGGGCGACGAGAGGTGGCGAGGTGACTTCTTGGTCGGGGGCGTGGGGGTGGGAAGCAGTCGGCGACGGATGTGGGGCGGCGAGACGGTGGCGGATGTGGGGCGGCGAGACAGCGAGACGGTGGCGGATGTGGGGCGGCGTTGCTGAGAGTGGGCAGCTGGCAGAGCCGCCGGCAAAAAAGGCGGCGGCGGCAGCGACGAAGGAGGCGGGCGAGGGTTGCTGTTGGATGGGGAGAGGCCAATGTGCCACCGACCAGCGGGCCCGGGAGGAGGAGAGGGCGAGCGTGCGCGCCTCCGTCGCGTGTCCGCGTCGACGCAAATCCGGCTCAAAAATGGGTCGGGAATGGGTCGGCCATGGACGAAAAACGGACGTGCGTCCATTTAGGGCCGACGCGTTGTGTCGCCTTTTGTGTCCGCGCCGACCCAAACGGAAGACGGTGGATGAAATGGGTCGTCCCATTAGAGTTGCTCTGAGGGTCGGCTCTGATACCAACTTGTAACGCTCCGGACACACCCGTCGACGGTCGTTACTCCTGGCGGGATCTAGACTGGCCCCACATATCAATACTAGTCTTTTTTTACGCACTTTGTTGCGCACTTTGTCATCACTCATGCGCATTCGGGATCAACTTCCTGATCGGTCACTCATTCTAGAACTACTCCAAGCCGAGCACGCTTAACATGTGAGTTCTATTCGAATGGGCTCGTAGAAAAGAAGGAATCCCTTATTGATATGAGTAGTTTATCATCCCTAATAAGCCAGGCTATCACAAAGTGGTAGACACAAGGGCATCAATTTTTCACACACACGTCTGCATCCTATCCCTGGGCTGTTATGACATGGTGGTGGGCATCGATTGGTTGGAACAGTGTGGACCAATGTTAGTTGATTGGGCAGCCAAGACACTACAGTTCGAGCAGAATGGAGGACAGATTGTGCTGCACAGACTGCGATCGCAAGTACAACAAGTGCGGCAAGCTATGGTGTTGTAGCTTCTCGCAATGGAACAAGGCAATTCCATTGCCCATATTGTGATGGTCTATGCAGCAGGGCAACAAGAGGGGGCCGAGCCAATGCCTCCCATGATTCAACACATCCTCGACAACTTTCAAGTGGTCTTTGTCGAACCAAAGACTTTGCCCGAGCACAGAGAATGGGACCATGTTATTCCCCTGATTATGGGCGCAAACCCAATCAACATGCGCCCATGTAGATACACTCCTAAGCAAAAGATGGAATTGAAGCACAGGTCAAAGAGATGCTACGTCTTGGGTTGATTGTACCGAGGAACATCGCCTTTTCCTCGTCAGTGTTACTTGTCAAAAAGAAAGATCAGACGTGGCGCTTTGTGTGGACTTCTGGCACTTGAACGCAATCACTCTCAAAACGACGTATCCCATGCCAATTATTGACGAGCTGTTGGATAAGATTATGGGTTCAAATGATTCTCCAAGTTGGATCTTCGTGCAGGTTACCACCAAATCAGTGTGGGGCCGGAGGATGAGCATAAAACAACGTTCAAAACTCATTTGGGGCACTATCAGTTCCGGGTGATGCGCAATGGACTAGCTTATGTACCAGCAACATTCAGGGCTCGACGCACATTGTGCTTGCCCCGGTGTTCCACAAAGGGGTACTCGTCTTAATGGATGACCTTTTCGTTCACACGGAAAATCTGGACACTCACCAACAGCTGCTTCAGCAAGTCTTGGAGTTCCTCCATCAACATGGGCTCAAAGGAAAAATGTCCAAGTGTACTACCTCCGTCCAAGTGCATAGGACGACTTTTAGAATCCAAGAATTCCTAAAGTGTTAGGCATAATCTAATTAACTGCTCCTCGTTTATCTCAAACGCCTAGTACTACTCGAGGAGTACTACTTTCCTGGCTCCTCATTTATCCATGCAGTGACCGTACTGGTACTATTCAAGAAGGAAGATGACGTCCGTGAGAGAAGAAATAGTCAATGCATGCAGATTACGTGAAACGGCAACACTAATGGCAGCATTAATATTGGGATTAATTGTCAAATCTGTTTCGTTTTTTAGCAAAATCTGCACGCCCGTCTCGTCCAATGATTCCCCGCCTAAATCGCTGAGCTTTCTAAAAATCGCCCTACACACCTGGACGGAGGGAGTACCTTCGCTCAGCGGAAGATAAGCTACCTCGGGCTCATTATTAGCGAGCAAGGAGTGGCCAGGAACGACAGCAAAGTACAGGCAATGCAACAGTGGCTGGTCCTCGCTAATACCAAGGAACTCACGGGATTTTTTGGCTTTGCCAGATAAGTATTATAGAAAGTTTGTCTGTTTATTTGGAGTCATCGGCAAACCACTAACCAATTTGCTCACGAAGAACACCATGTTTGTCTGGACTCCTGAGGCCTCGTTTGGCACGGAGGGATTCACGAGGTTTCGAGAGGAAAATCCCCCGAAGGGTGAGAAACCCCACAAAACCTCGGGCGTCCATTTGATAAGAGGGGTTTGCTTAGCCGAATCCCCTCCGTTCCCCTTCAATCTCTTTCTATCCATGTGTTTCAAAATCCTCCTTGACGGACTGGGGGAAGCAAAACCCCGATGATTTGAGAGGATTGGATGGATGAAAGGGATTCACCAAATCCCCTCCTTTCCAAACCTTTCCAATCCACTTTTACCAAACAAAGCCTGATGGAGAAGAAGCCTTCATTGCTCTCAAGAGGGTGTTGGTCGCAACACCGGTGTTGGCGCTGCCCAACTTTCAACCCATGTTCATAGTGGAGACTAATGTGAGTGCCACACGCATCGGGGTGGTCCGTATGCAGAATAACTATCTAGTGGCCTACCTGAGTAAGGCGTTGGCCCCCCAGAACCTTGGGCTATCCTCCTACGAGAAAGAATGTTTGGCTTTGCTCCTAGCGGTCGATCACTGGCGGACATATGTTGAGCATGCAGAGTTCACGGTTCAGACAGATCAAAAAAGTTTGCTCAATCTGATAGACCAGCGGCTCAATACCCCCATAGAGCAAAGGGCGTTCACCAAACTTATTGGGCCGCAATTCGTCATCCAATATACTCCCTCCATTCCCTTATACAAGGCCACAAACTCATATTACAGGTACCAAGGCAAAATTTAATGATCGGTTGGAAAGTAAAGTTTTATTTTCGTTAACCGGAATCATTAATACGATGCATGCATGCAACGAATGAGTGAGAAGAAAGTAGCCAACTGTCATTATGAATAGATGCATGCAATTATTAAACAAGTTGCTAGTATGAGGAAACATTATTAATGTTACCTCGATTACTGTTGGTGGTCTTATATAGATGCAAAATGTATTTTTTATAGTGGCTTTGTATAAAGGAACGGAGGGAGTAAGGCTGACTAACCAAAAGGGTCGCGGACGCCCTCTCCCGTCGTGTGCATGTGTAGGAAGCAGAGATGGCAGCAATCTCCGTGTGCAAACCCGCCTGGTTAGAGGCTATTAAGCGTAGTTATCAGCACGACTCGGTGGCTACCCAGCGCCTGACAAAGCTAGCGTTGGATCCCAACAGTGACCCAGGCTTTTCTTTGCAAGATGGCATTCTCGTGTTCCAATGACGCGTCTGGATTGGACAAGACTTAGAGAGACATCAACACTTGATTCAGGCGCTGGACGCCAGTGCGGCAGGAGGGCACTCTGGCTTCCACGCCACATACAACCGTGTCAAACGCCTCTTCGCGTGGCAAGGGATGAAGTAGCAAGTGAAGACCCTAGTTCCCGAATGCATGGTGCGTCAGCAAGCAAAAAAAGAACGGATCTCGCTGGACGGCCTGCTTCAACCCCTCCCCATACCACAAAAACCCTGGGCAGTGATCTCCATGAATTTCATCGAGGACTTGCCGCGCTCTGGGGGGCATGACACTATCTTAGTCGTTGTGGGTTGATTCTCCAAGTATGCTCACTTCGTTCCTTTCTGTCACCCGTTCACTGTTGTACACATTGCCAAGCCATTCATGCACAAGATTTCCCGGCTGCATGCCACGCGTTGGCAATCATATCAGACCGTGACAAGATCCTCACCAGTAATATTTGGTAAGAGTTGTTTCGTCTTTGCAGAACTGATCTATGACTCATTCCTCGTATCATCCCCAAACGGACGGGCAGACCGAGAGGGTCGATCAATGCCTCGAAGGCTATCTCCATTGCGTCGTCCATTCTTGCCCTGGTAACTGGTCAAAGTGGCTGGAACTGGCCGAGTATTGGTATAATACTTCGTTCCACTCAGCCTTGGGACGAATACCGTTCGAGGTCATCTACGGGCATCTTTAGTGAAAGTTTGGTTTTTCCCAAGAGGACGAGTGCTCTATTCCAGATTTGGCAGCTTGGTTACAGGAACGAGAAGTCATGATGCAACTCTCACAACAACAACTGAAGCGCACGCAGGTAAGGATGAAAGCCTAGGCTGATAAGAAGCGGACCGAGAGGGAGTTTCAGGTTGGTGACGTCGTGTTGCTTAAGCTACAACCCTTCATATGTTAGAATAAAATCGAGGCACTCCGTCAATCATCCGAGGACCAGGCAATCACACGAGCACGACACCGAGATTTGTTAACGAGGTTCACCGATATGGCTACATCCCCGGGACATGACTACGGGCGCTCCTCCCCGTGACACCGTCACAATACCGCACCCTGGCCGTCTTGGACGCCGGCACACGCCGCCGGCTCCCCCTGCACACCTGTGCTATTATGTTGGCATAGGTTGCATTGTGTGTCTAGCCCCGCTATATATGAGAGGCCTAGGATATTTTGTTAGAATAAATTCGAGGCACTCCGTCGATCATCCGAGGACCAAGCAATCACACGAGCACGACACCGAGATTTGTTAACGAGGTTCAACGATATGGCTACATCCCGGGGCATGGCTACGGGCGCTCCTCCCCGTGGCACCGTCACAATACCGCACCCTGGCCGCCCTCGGCACCGGCACACGCCGTCGGCTCCCCGTGCACACCTGTGCTATTATGTTGGCATATGTTACATCGTGTGTCTAGCCCCTCTATATATGAGAGGCCTAGGATACAAGTGTCTTACTTGGACACGACTACATATCCTATCTACACACAATACAACTACTAGTCCAACTGTAACCTACCTTGTACACAATATTCGACACAACTCTAACAAACTCCACCTTGGCGAATATTCTTCACCACCTTGAATTCGTCCATGCGTCAAACTTCCATGTACATTGGACTTGAGCTTATCCCATGAGCACCGCTGCTACTCGAAAGACTCCATGTGACTCCACCTTGCAACTTGTAGTTCCTTCTTTTCCTGACCATAGTCAACGCTCAAACAAAATTAAGCTCCACATTACTCTAGTTGCGCTCCCAATTTCCAGAGTATCCAACACCATCATACATCGATCACTGATCTACGTGAAAGTGAACAACTCATATTGGGTCGCACATAAGAGTTACCTGAACTCAACATCACCGCTCTTCCTTGATCGCCTGTCTGAAACTTGAAGGAATTTCATCATTGCTTCTAGCCATCTCGAGTCAAATTCGCAGTTGTCTCACCACATGTATGACCACCAGAGCCCTGGCCCGTCTCCATGCCCCGTGCGTACCACACGTCTCTCCGCTATTATCGCGTCAATCCTCCGTTGTCCCGATCGAGTCTCAAGGGTCGCGAACCCACACCACTCACCCCCCACTGCAGAGTACCACCGATCATCACCGACCGATGACGAGTATCATGTTTCCATCAGACCATCGAGCTCCAGTCCAAACCACGTGTCACTCGCTTTTCCCGCTGAATAGGTTGCGATCTCCGGATCCTTACACCGTAGCCTCAATCCAGCTCCACCTTCAACATGACTCCATGGTACATGATCAGTCCACCCTGCGCCCTGTCGACTTCAAGCTCCGTGTGTACATCACCTTGAATCAACCCCGCGCCATAGTCTTGTCGAAACCACACAAGCCACCAGGCCTGCACCGTGTGTTTCCACGCCCAGAAGTCGGTCACCATCAGCATCACACTCCTATGTCGTCATCGCCAATCCTACCACCGTCTTTTGTATCAACCGACTTGCGTCGATCTGTCAGACTGTCTAGTCCGACCCAGCTGAACTTGTCGACTGTATGACACGCTCGAGGCTCCCAAATCATCTGCCACGAATTTTCATCCATCACATGATAATTCCATCTTAGCTGACATGACTTTCGGCAACAACGCCTTCAAGCATCCCTGTTGTGCCAACAAATCCATCACCCCTGTCTGCCATAACCCAAGGTTCTAGTTCGATCGAACTTCTTCACCTAAACCCTAGTACACGTTGGCGTCGTGGTTCTTTATATGCCAGACGTTGTAAAAGATTGTCCGAGCCTACAACACGTGGTCAAGTACACCGGATGTACTAGTATCAAATCCTACCAAAAATCCTTGTACTCACGTGTAGTAGCTCCCTGGCACTCAACCCCGATGCTGGCTAATGCTTTGTCAAATCCTTGCTTTCCTGATGGATGATTCAACCAATGGATTTTTCCCTTCCGCGGAATCGATCGACTGCTGCCTCTCCACGTCGAACACGAGGACTCAGTCCTCTTTTGGTCCAAAACAAATCCACAAGTCGAACTCGCCACCTGTAGCCTTGCGGCTTCCGTCGACTGGGCCGCAGCCCACGCACACCGCGACGCCAGTGCTGCCATTAATTGCTTCGGTCGCCCTCTCCCGCTTCACGATTAAACCGATCACGTCAAGATTGCATTTGTCGAACTGCAAATACACCATCTAGACGAACTCCTCGATTTCTTCTGTAGCAACTTCTCGCCACGCTTTCCTCTAGATCAACTTCTTCACGACCTCCAAACAACCTAGCTCTGATACCACTTGTTAGAATAAATCCGAGGCACTCCGTCGATCATCCGAGGACCAAGCAATCACACGAGCACGACACCGAGATTTGTTAACAAGGTTCACCGATATGGCTACATCCCCTGGGCATGATTACGGGCGCTCCTCCCGTGACACCGTCACAATACCGCACCCTGGCCGCCCTGGGCAACGGCACACACCGCCGGCTCCCCCTACACACATGTGATATTATGTTCGCATAGGTTACATTGTGTGTCTAGCCCCGCTATATATGAGAGGCCTAGGATACGAGTGTTCCGCTTGGACACGACTACATATCCTATCTAAAGACAATACAACTACAAGTCCAACTGTAACCTACCTTGTACACAATATTCGAGACAACTCTAACATCATATAGTCCTGAGTGGCTCGGCACCCACACTAAAAGTTGGCTTTTGGGTACTTGAGATCCTACAGGGTCTTAGCGTGGGTTGACGCCGTGGTGTACAAGCTGCAACTACCACTGTCGAGCAAGATCCACAATGTGGTGCACGTGTCTCAACTGAAGAAGGCAGAGGGTGCAGAGGTTACGGTGAGTAATGATTTACCCCGTAACAATGTTACTCTGCAGGCGGAACACAATCCGGAGGCAGTCCTATAGGAGAAGGTGATCCGCGTCGGCGGCAGGGCAAAACAGTGCCTCCACGTGGAGCGGCCTCCCAGCCCTGCTGTCAACCTGGGAAGATCCAGGCCACCTACAACAACGATTCCTGCGATCACCGCCTTGGGGACAAGGCGGCACACAAGAAGGAGAGAATGTCACGACACGACTACTAGTGTAGTGTGACCCCACTGGCCAGTGGCAAGGCAACCCCGACGGACCAAAAAGACAGGAAGAGTCAGGCTTGCTAGAGAAGGTATGATTGTCTAGTAGGACCAGGCAAGGAGTCTGCGTGAGTAGCGTGTGTGGGTGGCCTGCGGGCCAAGTATCATGTTAGAAATTAGGGAGTACCTAGAACTCAGCTAGCTGAGTTTTATCTATGGTCTCAGTCACCTGTGATCATCATATATGTTGGTTGGATATTTTTCTTTTCCCCAAAGTTTGCACATGTGGTATTGTTTTTTGGGCTTAGTCTTTCCATTTCTATTGTCACTCATGCAAGAGCAAACATACGAATACATAAGAGAAGCACATACGTCTTAGTGGGCTGACCTCTGAAACATATTTTAGTTGCCATAACACTGTTGTGGAGTATGCTCTTCTTGAGCTATATCCTGTCATAAGAAGAACAATACGAGTTGTTTTAAAAAATGTTTTTTTATTGTTTTTTAGTTTTGCCTCAGTTCAGCTGTAATCACCGGCATGATACCTCTGGCGCACATGATCATTCCCGGTCTTGTCCCATGCATTATTTATTTATTTCTTTATTAAAATACATCATTTTTTAAATGATCGACTCTGGAACCCGACTATGAAAACTTGCACTTGCGCCATTCTTTTAACATTTATAATTGCGACCTCACTAGAAAATTTGCAATTGTGACCTGACTTTGAAAATTGGCAGTTGCGACCCGACTTCAAAACTTGTAGTAACACCCTTCTTTGAATACTTGTCATTGCGCATCCACTTGAATATTAGTAGTTGCGCCCCGACTTTGGAAACTTGCAGTTGCGCCCCGACTTTGGAAACTTACAGTTGCGACCCGACTTTGGAAACTTGCACCCGACTTTAGAAACTTGCAGTTGCGACCCGACTTTGGAAACTTGCAGTTGCGACCCGACTTTGGAAACTTGCAGTTCGACCCGACTTTAGAAACTTGCAGTTGCGACCCGACTTTGAAAACTTACAGTTGCGCCCCGACTTTGAAAACTTACAGTTGCAACCCAACTTTGGAAATTTGCACCCGACTTTGGAAACTTGCAGTTGTGACCCGACTTTGGAAACTTACAGTTGCGACCCAACTTTGGAAACTTGCAGTTGCGACCCGACTTTAGAAACTTGCAGTTGCGACCCGACTTTGGAAACTTGCAGTTGCGGCCCAACTTTGAAAACTTACAGTTGCAACCCGACTTTGGAAACTTGCACCCGACTTTAGAAACTTGCAGTTGCGACCCGACTTTGAAAACTTGCAGTCGCGACCCAACTTTGGAAACTTGCAGTTGCGACCCGATTTTGAAAACTTGCAGTTGCGACCGAACTTTGGAAACTTGCAATTGCGACCCGACTTTGGAAAATTGCAGTTGCGACCCGACTTTAGAAACTTGCAGTTGCGACCGACTTTGAAAACTTGCAGTTGCGCCCCGACTCTGGAAACTTACAGTTGCAACCCGACTTTGGAAACTTGCACCCGACTTTGGAAACTTGCAGTTGCGACCCGACTTTGGAAACTTGCAGTTGCGACCCGACTTTGGATACTTACAGTTGCGGCCCAACTTTGAAAACTTATAGTTGCCACCCGACTTTGGATACTTGCAGTTGTGGCCCAACTTTAGAAACTTGCACTTGCAACCCGACTTTGAATATGCTTGCAGTTGCGACCCGACTTTGAACACTTGCAGTTGCCACCCAACTTTGAAAACTTGCAGTTGCGACTAGACTTTGAATACTTGCACTCACAACCACGATATGAAAGCCCAGAATGTTAAAATTGCAAAGTCTATGTTTTGGCCGTGACTCTAAAGTCACACTTTTCTCACGAATGAAGCCAAAAACATTAGCAACGGTTTTATTGCATGCACTATATTGAAGGTTTACACCCCATGTTCACCAAGCATCACCTTGGCGGATTGTGCTTAACAAAATCATTTCATCCATATATTTTATTTTACTCCAAGAAGTAAATTAAATTAATGCATTAGCATTTTTAAGTAATGCATGACTGTCATTTCCAAATACAATAAATGCATGATTTGGTGGGAGTATTTATTGTAAGATGATTCATGACATCAGTCATTGTATCCACATGCGGCATTTGTGGCCACTATAACTCCACCTTTGGAATATGTGTCATGGCTATTCTCTTAATAGCTAAGTATGTTCATATGTATTTCATCTGTCACCAACTTCACTTAGTTTTCAAACTAAGTACATAATGTACGAATATTTATTCACCATCAATATTTCCCTTAAGAGAAACATGCTACCATGAGCACATTTGGAATGATCACCCAATAATTTTTCAAGGCCTCAAGTCTATCGCAACTTACAATTTTGGTAATTATAAAATCAACTTGAAGTTGAGATCTCATGATCTGATACTTTCATATGCAGATCGGGTTGAAAAGCCCTTGATACACTTCACATCTCCTTATGGTATTACCATTTTCATGGTAAAGAAACATGTTATTTCTTAAAATCATCATATTCACCCAACGGGTGCTTCAAATATTTGCTAGCATTGAGAATACTATGCAAGTCAGTGGTCACAAAATAGAACAATGAGGAATTCAAAGTAATGTGGAGGATAAAGACAACCAATGAAATAATTACCTTTTAATTGATAATTGATCATTTTTAAAAGATTACAAAGACAACTCTCAAGTTTGTCAAATGTGTGGTTATATAAATATCGTACCTATGATTTCCAAACCCTCAAACATATGGTCAAACCACATCACAAATTTACTCAAAAGGATGATAAGTTCATTAGGATATTTGAAAATTTGCAAACATACAACCAGAAAATATTCTCGTAAATGGTTGTTCTCAAATCTTCATCAGAAGGAGAACCAAAAATATAGTGTAATAAAAGAATGATCAATTCCTTTATGCCTATGATATGTTTGCATAATTAATTTTTCAGTAATATGGGTGACCTCATGTAATATCCTAATTAGTCCCAAAATAACATTAGCCTATACTTGTGCGCTACTACATGTAGTGTGATGTCCAATATCCTATTTCTTGGACATTATATTTCATAAATTTTGAATATATGAATCAATTCATACTCAATATTGTTGCGTGCACAATGATTTTCTAAGTATTAGTAAATTAAATATTAATCTTAATAGCCTTAGCCATCCTGGTTTGGGGATGATTAGAAAATTATTGACAATTCTATTGGTCACAACTTAACAAGTTGCAAAATTTCCCAAATCATCGGATTTTATGTGCACCACATGTGCCATAGGGGAAATTAATTTAAGGAACTCTCACCTTACAATTCTAAATGAGCCAACTCATTCTTCCCTGAACATAGTCAGAAGATATATGGATTACTCAACCATTATGTGGTATTATATAGATACTTCATGGTACTCATGGAAACATTTATAAAATAATTTTCAGTGTGTCACTTGTCACACAAACCATGAATGATATAACTAAATTAAGTTCTCAAATTCTTAAAGTAAGAGCAAGTTATCCTAAACAAGGGATAAATCCATTCGAATGGACAACTTCGTTGAATTCATTTCACAAGCAATGTTTGATTATACATAATACTTTATGTACATACACATAATGGTTTAGTTCAATATCTTATCAAAGATAATGAAATTAATAATATGACCAAACTTATGGAATCGTAATTTACTAGCCTCATGCTAGACAAATACGACATTACACACCGTAAGTATGATATAAATCATACCAACTGCATAGCATACTACTTTCCCCTTGTAGTAATTACATGGAAATCAACAAAGTATTTCCTATCTGCGATAGTTCGGTTACATATCGATATCACCACTCCAGCATACATTAATGGGCTCTCATAGAAAATTAGGGATCTATGTGAGGAATAACAATTTATTCGTCAATCAAAATTATTCATAGCCGTATGCTGATTGCATCAGCAATAAGGACATTTCTGGCATTAGGGGGAGATAACTACCACAAAGAATGCCGAGAAATAAACTAGAAATGTTATTTACATTCAGTCCTTATATCCACGTACTCAAAGAATCTAAACTAGAAGTTTAGAATCACATATTTGCAACACATTGCAAATCTGCCACATGCATTTACTGACGACAAAGGTGTCACTCAATTTTATATTCTTGCAGTAAAGTGTCAGAAAGAGTGGAGGTACCTGATAAACTACTCTTCTCCCGAAATGAGAGCAAGAGGGGCAGAAATCTGACCGCACGATATATAATCTCGCATATGCTTCTGCGAAAATAGAGGAAATCAAATCCTCAACACTAAATGTAATTCAACATCAAGTTGAAAGACACCTCACTGGATGCTCATCATCCAAAGCCCGACATAAATGTGCACAAATGTTTTCGTGTCGGGACATCAAAACATCTTGACTCCATTGTTGTAGGAAATCACAAGGAGTTAAAACGAATAAATACATTTCCACAAATTTCATCAATTCCACTAGAATCATATAAAATAAAGACTACATTTGTCGACATATATTTCATCTCAAAATTGCTAAAACCTTTTGGGACCTGAACCAAAATCCATGGTAGAGTGCCTCTTGCACTCATATTGGTTCACATAAAAGGAAGCAAGTAATGAAGAATAGCACTCGCTCATCAAAGAGTGGTATTTACCACAGTAATACCTACTCCTCATAAGTATCTTCCATATGGAATACTAAAAACATCTCATTCATAGACAAAGTCAATGAGGTGGTGAGAAAGCGAGGCTTGTAGAAAAAGGGTTCACGCAGAGACCTGACGTCAAATTATGATGTAACATACACTCTTGGTATGAGTGAAATTCAGTTTCGATAAGAAATACCATTAGCAGTACAAATAACATTATCCATGCAGTTAATGGATGCAGTGACTACATACTCATATGAGTCACTCATTTCGGAAATCTATATTAAAGTCCCTGAAGGGCTTCATTTCCGAATCTAAAAACAAATTGTAACATGTATTGTGTAAAACTTCATAAGTCACTCTATGACTAGAAATAGTCGTGAATCATATGGTACTACCGACTAGACGAGTTCTTTCTTCAAAGGATTATTAAAAGAATGATGATTGTTTATGTGTTAACAAAGGAATTCCAAATTTGAAATCCTTATATCACCTCAGTGTATATCGATGATTTCATCATCAATGTATCTACAAGACCTAAACATACACAAAATCATCTCAAAATGGAAAATTTGGATTTAACCAAATTTAGCTTAAGTTTACAACTTGAGCATTCTATCAAGAATACATATCAGTTTACATATATCCAAAACATATACGAGAAGTTCAGTGTGGATATATCATAACAAAAAAAGAACATTTATGGTCATACTACCTTTGATAAGGTACAAATCCATTCATACCTATAGGCGATAATGAAGTGATACTAGGACCTGAAGTTCTATATCTCACTAATGTCAAAGCACTCATATACTTGCAAACTACGTCAGGCCTGACACTATATTTGTTATCTTTATTCGGAGTGCAACCCCCAACAAAAGGTATATGGTTGATATAAGTAATATCATCTCTGACGATTACAGTAAATCTTGGATATTTTCATCAGGAAATAGAAGATATGACCATGATATGATGTAATGATATTGACTTTTTATTTGATCCTAACGGCGCCATATCAATGACTGAATTTGCTGGAATAGCCTTCACATGGAAGTCATATAAATGGATTTTAATGGTTATTTCCAGTTATCATTCTAACATAATTGTTTTATCTAAAGTCATTGCAAAATATGCATAACTTAATAGAATGGTTAACCACACTCAAAATCATGTGGTTGAGATTCATCAGAATCACATAACTTGATTTATCAAGATACTTCCACTTGTGTTACTTAATACCTATAGGTTATATGAAGAGAAATATCATAAATCACATTGCTCGGAAATTACTTATCCTCATGGATTATAGAAAATTGAGGAAATAATTTGCAAACAAAATATTGTTATAATCCAACAAGTTATACACAATATCATGTTCATGTCAATGGAATTGGTATGAGACATCCTCCATATTTGCAAAGTTCAAGGGGAGTAATCTCCCAAACTATAACCTATTAATAATCCTCAGATTGCATATGTTCTACTCTTTTCCCTTGATGATTTTTCCTAACGGTTTCTCATAAAAGTTTTTTAACGAGATAATATAAACACAAGTGTCTTTATATGCCATATCATTTTCTCCTTGTATTTTTCCCACTGGGTTTTAAAGGAGTTTTCAATGGCATGTACGATTGTACTCTTTTCCCTTATGAGTTTTCTCTCAAGTTTCTCATAATGATTTTTAGTGAGGCAATATCTTTTCAAAGATCATATGTCATACTTTCTATTTTCCCTATCGGGGTTTTTAAAGGAAGTACTCAAGACATATCAATTGTTCTCTAAACTTATTGATGAGTTTTCTCCTTCTTCAAAGGTTTTTCTCATATGAGTTATCAAGAGACAATAATCATCATATGTTGCATCATTTTCTCCTTATTTTATCCACTGGATTTAAAGGAGTTTTAGCAACATATCTACTCTACTTTCCTCATAATTTTCCCACATGGTTTTTGGGGGAGACTCTCAAGATTATCTAGAAGATTTCTTGAGAGTCTCCCCCAAAAACCCTTTGGAAAAAATATGAGGAAAATAGAGTAGATATGTTGCTAAAATTCCTTTAAACCTAGTGGGAAAAATAAGATGAGCCTCGAGAGGGATCGAGATTATTGTAAACAAACCGATCTGGAACGAAGCTGCTCTTCGTCCTTCCCTAGTCGATCCCCTTCTCCTCTCTGCTTCTCCTCCACCATCCCAGTAGACCAAGGCCCGTTACAAGGCTGTTCATGATGGTGAGAACAGAGGCAGCAACAAGATCGGCGCTGTCGGGAGTATGAGACGGAGATAGGACGAGGAGACAGATGCGTTTATAGTAGGTGAGATTATTACACGAGGAGTTATGGGTGATGACGTGGCAAGATAATCATGCTATTTTTTAGCTATTTTGCAAACAATTGAAAGTATTTCGGGGGCCACCGTAATCGTAAGATGGAAAAGACATGGACGACCCGCGCATAGTCTGGCAAATGTCTGCAGACAGCTGGTAGTAAGGGCATATACAACAATGTCCAATCAGCCGTCTGCACCAAAATCCATGTAGGAAATTAGATGACGTGGGAGACAGAAGAAAAAAATGGCACAGTCCGTCGGTAGAAAAAACGACAGTCTATTAGCGTAAAAATCGCTGATTACACACAATCTATTCCCGTTGTACCCATAGCCTCGTCGGATGGGATCTCCTCTCCCACCCAAACCACTTCTCTCCAGTCCCATGAAATTTGGTGATTATCGACAGTCAAATAGACTCCATGTTGTATAGACTGTCCCTTAGAGCATCTCTAACAGGCGCGCTTCGACCGGCGTCCAAGAAACAGATTTACAACGCCCGGTTAGTTTTTTTAGGGCGCCGACGAACGCCGGCTCCAGCGGTTGCAGCATACTTAGTGCGCGCGCGACGCTTCAGCCGCTGCAAATTGTTAGAGTAAAACGAGATTGAATGAAAGTGAATGGACGATTAGTCCTGATTTCTATTGATTCTCAAGTATGTATACATCTGGAAGAGGTGCGAAGAAGAGGTGTCTGTTCGGAGGCATCCCTCCAGAACAGGTGCCTGTTGGCAATAGAGATAGAGAGGAGACACGAATGTTCGGGGTTGGACACATCCCTTGGATTAATCTACTAATTAATTTCTAACACTCCTCCTTGTACAACACCGCTCCTTGAATATTTCACCGTTGAAAGCTTCTTGCGTATAGATCTTCCATCTTGAGAAATCTTCCATATAATCTTGAGAGTCTCCCCCAAAAACCCTGTGGGAAAAATATGAGGAGAATAGAGTAGATATGTTGCTAAAACTCCTTCAAACCCAGTGGGAAAAATAAGGAGAAAATGATGCACCATATGATGATCATTGTCTCTTGATAACTCATATGAGAAAACCTTTGAAGAAGGAGAAAACTCATTGATAAGTTCAGAGAACAATTAATATGTCTTGAGTACTTCCTTTAAAAACCCTGATAGGGAAAATAGAAAGTATGACATATGATCTTTGAGAAGATATTGCCTCACTAAAAACCATTATGATAAACTTGAGAGAAAACTCATAAGGGAAAAAGTGCAATCGTACATGCCATTGAAAACTCCTTTAAAACCCAGTGGGAAAATATAAGGAGAAAATGATATGGCATATATAGATACTTGCGTTTATATTATCTCATTAAAAGCTTTTATGAGAAACCATTAGGGAAAACTCATCAAGGGAAAAAGAGTACAATATATGCAATCTGATGATTGTTAATAGGTTATAGTTTGGGAGATTACTCCCCCTGAACTTTGCAAATATGGAGGATGTCTCATACCATTACCATTGACATGAACATGAGATTGTGTATAATCTGTTGGATTATAACAATATTTTGTTTACAAATTATTTCCTCAATTTTCTATAATCCGTAAGGATAAGTAATTTTGAGCAATGTGATTTACGATATTGCTCTTCATATAACCTGTAGGTATTGAGTAACACAAGGGGAAGTATCTTGATAAATCAAGTTATGTGATTCTGATGAATCTCAACCACATGATTTTGAGTGTGATCAATCATTCTGCCAACCCATACATATTTTTGCAATGCCTTTAGATAAAGCAATTATGTTAGAATGATAATTGGAAATAACCATTAAAATCCATTTATATGACTTCCATGTGAAGGCTATTCCAGCAAATTCAGTCATTGATATGGCGTCATTGGGATCAAATAAAAAGCCAATATCATTACATCATATCATGATCATATCTTCTATTTCCTGATGAAAATATCCAGGATTTACTGTAATCTTCAGATATAAGATGATAGTACTTATATCAACCATATACCTTTTGTTGGGAGTTGCAGTCCGAATAAAGATAGCAAATATAGTGTCAGGCCTGACGTAGTTTGCAAGTATACGAGTGCTTTGACATTAGTGAAATATAGAACTTCAGGTCCTAGTATCACTTCACTATCACCCCTAGGTATGAATGGATTTGTACCTTATCAAAGGTAGTATGACCATACATGTCTTTTGTTGTTATGTTATATCCACACTAAACTTCTCGTATATGTTTTGGATATATGTAGACTGATACGTATTCTTGATAGAATGCTCAAGTTGTAAACTTAAGCTAAATTTGGTCGAATCCAAATTTTCCATCTTAAGATGATTTTATGTATGTTTAGGTCTTTTAGAGACATTGATGATGAAATCATCGATATACACTGAGGTGATATAAGGAATTCAAATTTGGTATTCCTTTGTTAACATATAAACAATCATCATTGAGTAATCCTTCGGAAAAAGAAAATCATTTAGTCGGTAGTACCATATGATTTCCGACTATTTTGAGCCATAGAGTGACTTCTAAAATTTTACACAAATATGTTGCGATTTATTTTGGATTTGGAATTGTAAGCCCATCGGGGACTTCGTTATAAATTTCCAAAACGAGTAACTCATATGAGTATGTAGTTACTGCATCCATTAACTGCATGGATAATATTATTTGTACTGCCAATGATATTTATTATTTAAACTTAATTCCACTCATACCAGGAGTTTATGTTACATCATAATTTGATGTCGGGTCTCTGCGTGAACCCTTTTGCTACAAGCCTTGCTTTTTCACCACCTCATTGACTTTGTCTATGAATGAGAAGTTTTTAGTATTCCCTATGGAAGATACTTATGAAGAGTAGATATTACTGTGGTAAATACCACTCTTTGATGAGCGAGTGTTATTCTTCGTTACTTGCTTCCTTTTATGTGAACCAATATGAGTACAAGAGGCACTCTACCATGGATTTTGGTTCAGGGACCAAAGGATTTTAGCAATTTTCAGAAGAAATATATGTCGAAAAATGTAGACTTATGTTATATGATTCTGGAGGAATCAATGAAATTTGTGGAAATGTATTTATTCCTTTTAACTCCTTGTGATTTCCTACAACAATGGAGTCAAGGTGTTTCGATGTCCCGACACGAAAACATTTGTGCACATTTATGTCGGGCTTTGGATGATGAGCATCCAGTGAGGTGTTCTTTCAACTTGATGTTGAATTACATTTACTGGTTGAGGATTTGATTTCCTCTATTTCCGCGGAAGCATATACGAGATTATATCTTGTGTGGTCAGATTTCTCCCCCTCTTGCTCTCATTTCGGGAGAAGAGTGGTTTATCGGGTACCTCCACTCTTTCTGACACTTTACTGCAAGAATATAAAATTGAGTGACACCTTTGTGATCAGTAAATGTATGTGGCAGATTTGCAATGTGTTGCAAATATGTGATTCTATCTTCTTGTTCTGATTCTTTAAGTATGTGGATATAAGGACTGAATGTGAATAACATTTCTAATTTATTTCTAGGCATTCTTTGTGTTACTTATCTCCCCCTAATGCGAGAAATGTCCTTATTGTTGATGCAATCAGCATACAGACTATGAATAATTTTGATTAACGAATAAATTGGTATTCCTCACATAGATCCCTAATTTTCTGTGAGAGCCCATTGATGTATGTTGGAGTAGTGATATCGGTATGTAACCGAATTATCGCAGATAGGAAATACTTTGTTGATTTCCACGTAATTACTACAAGGAGAAAGTAGTATGCTATGCAGTTGGTATGATTTATATCATACTTACGGTGTGTAGTGTCGTATTTGTCTAGCATGAGTCTTGTAAATTATAATTCTATAAGTTTGGTCATATTATTAATTTCACTATCTTTGATAAGATTTTGAACTAAACCATTCTGGGTATGTACATAAAGTATTATGTATAATCAGACATTGCTTGTTAAATGAGTTCAACGAAGTTGTCCATTCGAATGGATTTATCCCTTGTTTAGGATAACTTGCTCTTACTTTGAGAATTTGAGTAATTAATTTAGTTATATCATTCATGGTTTTGTGTGACAAGAGACACACTTGAAATCATTTTATAAATGTTTCCATGAGTACCATGAAGTATCTATATAATACCACATAATGGTTGAGTAATCCACATATCTTTTGAATGTGTTCAAGGAAGAATGAGTTGGCTCATTTAGAATTGTAAGGTGAGAGTTCCTTAAATTAATTTCCCCTGTGGCACATGTGGTACACATAAAATCTGATGATTTAGGAAATTCTGCAACTTGTTAAGTTGTGACCAATAGAATTGTCAATAATTTTCTAATCAACCCCAAACCAGGATTGTAAGGCTTAAAGCCAAATGTTCTGTAAGATTTCGAAAATTATTTTTTACACAACAAAACTGAGTATGAATTGATTCATACATTCAAAATGTATCAAATATAATGTCCAAGAAATAGGATATTGGACATTATACTACATGTAGTAGTACAACTATAGGCAAACAATATTTTGGGAATAATCGGGATATTACATGAGGTCTCCCATATTACTGAAAAATGAATTATGCAAAAATATCATAGGCGCAAACGAATTGATCATTCTTTTATTGCACTATATTTTTGGTTCTCCTTCTGATGAAGATTTGAGAACATCATTTACCAGAATAGTTTCTGGTGTTATGTTTGCAAATTTTCAAATACCCCAATGAACTTATTTGCCTTTTAATAAACTCATGGTGTGGTTTGACCATATGTTTGAGGGTTTGGTAATCATATGTACGATATTTACGTAACGAGACATTTGACAAACTTAAGAGTTGTATTTGTGATCATTTGGAAATGATCAATTCCCAATTAAAAGATAATTCTGTCATTGGTTGTCTTTAGCCTCCACTTTACTTTGAATTCCTCATGGTTCTATTTTGTGACCACTGACTTGCATAGTACTCTCAATGCTAGCAAATATTTGAAGCAACCGTTGGGTGAATATGATGATTTTAAGAAATAACATGTTTCTTTACCATGAAAATGGTAATACCATCGTACGGAGATGTAAAGTGTATCAAGGGCTTTTCAACCTGATCTGCATATGAAAATGTCAGATCATGAGATCTCAACTTCAAGTTGATTTTATAATTACCAAAATTGTAAGTTGCTATAGGCTTGAGGCCTTGAAAAATTATTGGGTGATCATTCCAAAGTGCTCATGGCAACATGTTTCTCTTAAGGGAAATATTCAAGGTGAATAATTATTCATCCATTATGTACTCGGTTTGATAACTAAGTGAAGTTGGTTATTTATAAAATGCATATGCACATATTAGCTATTAAGATAATAGCCATGTCACATTTTCCCAAGATGGAGTTATAGTGGCAACAATGCCACATGTGAATATAATGACTGATGTCATGAATCATCCTAAAAAAAATATTCCACCAAATCATGCATTTGGTGTATTCGAAAATGTCAGCCATGTGTTACTTGAAAATGCTAATGCATTAATTTAATTTAGTACTAGGATTAAGTGGCATCAATGAATAAATGATTTGTTTGGGAACAATCATGGCCAAGGTGATCCTTGGTGAATCCTCAGTGTATCCTTCAATACAACACATGCGATAAAATTATTACTAATGTTTTGGAATTCATTCTTAAGGAAGTGTGTGACTTGAGAGTCACTGCCAAAACGTATAGACTTTGTGTATTTCACATTGGTTAGTCGCTATGAAAGTATAATGACAATGTGATGTGGACCTTGTAAAAGTGTTGTGACACTTAATCATTGCCATAAATTATGCGATCCATCTTTGATGGATGGACGACACTATAATTAGAAATTGTGTTGTAGGCTTCATTGCCATGTATTTTACCAATGTAATAGACGGTAATCAGACGTATATGCTAATATTTTTATAGTTTCCTATGATATATTCAAGAAAGCGTGCAAGTATAATATTTACTATGTGAGTAAAATATTTTAGTGAACAACAACAATATATTCTTCGGAGGAGCAAATTCTAGTACGGCTGATGCCTTATAGCCATATGTGTAGACGTCAATTTATATAGGATAACATTTTGAAGATAATCACCAATATGGTGTAGATCTCACGATAATAGAAAACATAGTCTAACTTTTTTCAGTAGATGTTCATAATTCTATTACCTTGTGGTATGCTATATTTAAGAAAATCACTTTAAAGATAGTCATATGTCACGATAACATGATGTAGACCTTACAGTAATATTGAATAATATGTCAAGACGACACTTCAATTTATGTTGAGATTCGCAAGGAAATTATTTTCACTGCAAAGCGATGGTTGTTGCACTAAATTAAACATGTTATATGGATTGCTTGAAAAGCAAACAGATTAAACATGTAACAAGTGTCAGAAAAATTGTCTAGAATAATTATGTACGTATAAGTGGATAAACTACGCTTTACTGGAAACATGGAGATGCTCTCAAGTACAGCCAAACATATGTGTTGAACATGTACTTTAGGTATTAATGTACAAAAAGTAGGAGGGCTGAATACAAAATTCTAGAGACTTTTCTGTAGATGACAAGAAGTGGAAGGGTTAAATTTACAAATAACGAAGGGATAAGGCTCACTATCGTTTTCTGTTTGTGTATATGAATCCATTGATTCGTTCCTAGGCTCCTCTTCTACTAGTTTCTAGTTTCTACACACAAGCAACAGCCACCGCGCCGGAGGGCGTTGCCTTGGGCTGGTGAGTGCCGTTCATTGGTTGTCTCCGTTGCCGCCGGGTGGAGCCCGACACGGAGGGGTTGTGTGCCATGGTGACGGGGTCATGCTCCGCCGGAGGGAGGAGAGCTGTGACGGCCGCGCCTCTGTATTATGGCTGCAGTTGCGGATATTCCGTGGGGAGCCGCATCGAGAGGAGAAGGTAGAGGACCGAGGGTGGACAATCCGAGGCTGTGCACCGAAGGAGCCGTCTCCATCGCGCGTGCAGGCGCGTCCGTGTCGAGCGCGCAGTTCTGCGTCGATGTAATTTGGAGGTATGACGAATTGAAGAAATACCATATGCGTACCTACGGTTCTTGATTTGGATTTTCAATCAGTTGATCGTGGATGCTAATTCCCATGTTTCTTGTTCTTTCTGTTCGTCTTTTTCATGTCTTGTTGGTGGAAGGATGTGAACATTCCCAATTCCATAAACAGCGTCATGGCAGCTGATGTTCCTTTGATTTCGGTTTCCTTTTGCCTGGTGATTTAATCGGTCTCGCTGGAGCTGGAGGACTGGAGCCGCGGGCGCTGCCGATTCACGATCCGGTCAAACAACAAGGCCACATCGTTGTTGCATCGGTAGGAGCGATCGCTTGTCTGCCATTAACCGCTGCTATCTGATTCCGCTCATGAAGGAGCACGCATGGGGCGAGGTCCTCGGTTGTCTCCTTCAGACCCCGCGTATAGATTGCTCGATTGGAGAGCAGAAAGTGCTGATAACGTGTTAGAGTAAAACAGTAAAACGAGATTGAATGAAAGTGAATGGACGATTAGTCCTGATTTCTATTCATTCTCAAATATATGTACATCTAGAAGAGGTGCGAAGAAGAGGTATCTGTTCGGAGGCATCCCTTCAGAACAGGTGAGAGATAGAGACAGATAGAGAGGAGACACGACTGTTCGGAGTTGGACACATCCCTTGAATTAATCTACTAATTAATTTTTAACACAAATAACATCCAAAACTTGTCCAACATGCTATATATAGTTCATCGTTATCGTTACACCAACATCATAAAACATATAGATAATATATTACACATAGATAATAAACTACTCCAACACATAGATAAAAAACTAGTCTAACACGATAATAAAATTATCATAGATAGATAAAACTATTCTGAGTCGTCACTGTCGGTGTTGTTCGAGATGGATAGTCATGCGCCTTCCCAACATTCATCGTCAGAAGTGAAGATGGACGTCTCACCGTTGTTGAGGCCACACACTGTGATATAGCGAGTAACTTGCGCCGACGCCTGTCCTGCAGCTCCTCGCGACGCCTTGCCGTCTTCTCTGCCCAGAAGGCGTTCTCGGCGGCGACGTCCTTCGGGTGGCGTCGGCGCCACTCCGCCATGGCTCGCTCGTCCTTGCGCCGACGCCTGTCCTGCCGCTCCTCGCGACGCCTTGCCGTTCTCTCCGCCCAAAAGGCGTTCTCGGCGGCGACGTCCTCCGGGTGGCGTGGCGCCACTCCGCCATGGCTCGCTCGTCCTCCTCGGCGACGAGCAGGCGCTGCTGCTGTTGACGGTGCTCTGCACGGTCTTGCTCCATGATCAGACGAGGGGGAGGGGCGAGGGCCTGCGCCTGCTCGCGCGTGTAGACGTTGTGGAAGTTCATCTGCGCGCGAGGCCTTCCTAGTCGCCACGCCGCCGTGTCGTACGCGCGGGCGGCCTCGTGCGCGGTCTCGAACGTGTCGAGGCCGACGTGAACGTCGCCGGACCGGATCTCGACGTAGTAGGTGCCGGAGGGGCGCTCGCGGACGCCGCAATAACCCGAGGATGCATGATGGCGTGACGGCATGGTGGCAAAGGGAGCGGCAGAGGAAGAGGCGCGTGGCTATGGACAGTCATGTGAAGGACACGGCATTTTATAACGCGCTGAAAGCGGTGCGTCAAATCTGACGCGCGGCCGGCCGCTTTCTCCCGCACGCGCGCAATAGTTTATCGCGCACGCTTTTTTGCCGCGTCCGCTGAAGCACGCGATTTCGTCCCGCGCGCGCTAAAATTCGTGTTTACCGCGCGCGTGTTTTTTGATAGAAATTAATTAGTAGATTAATTAGCCAAAGGATGTGTCCAACCCGAACAGTCATGTCTCCTCTTTCTCTCTATTGCCTACAGGCACCTGTTCTGGATGGATGCCTCCGAACAGACACCTCTTCTTCGCACCTGTTCCGGATGCATATATACTTGAGAATCAATAGAAACAGGACTGATCGTCCATTCACTTTTATTCAATCTCGTTTTACTCTAACACGTTATCGGCACGCTCGACTTGATCTGAGCGATTTCGAGACCGAGAAGAAATAAAAAAGGCAGAAGGAGACTACCGTGGTCGTCGCCGCTGCCAGCAGCACATTGCTACGGCGCCGCCGGTGCAGGTTTTTTGTCGGCCGCGCGGCAGCCCGTCGCGCCGGTGCAGGCCCTTAAACCGGTCGTACTGTCTTCATGCCCGCAGGTGGTCGTGCCCGAGGAAGCCGAGGCTGCTCCGCTGCCGCCTCCGACCCGTAAGCCTCTGCGCCTGCCATCCCCGACACCCACCACGCCCCAGCCCCATCGCCGCCTTATGCCCTTCGGCTTCACGGCGTCCAGCCCTGCATCGAGCAGCCACGCCGCGCGGGTGGGGACTTGGAGCCCGGCCGCCCCAGGTTCGTGAAAGGCGTCTCAAACGGCACCGCGTCGGGCGCCATGCTCCATCGAAGATCCTCAACGCTGTCGTGGCGGAGTGCTTCGTGGTGGCGACGAACTGCCGTGTGCGTTCTGCCGAACGAAGCGATGGGGAATTTTTCCTGAGTCGTTATTCCTTATCCGTTCGATGGTGGACCAGGCTAACTGCCATACAAGGGCATGTGCGTGCATTTGGGAATCAAGGCACTAGCATACCTTACATGGCTGACGGCATGATGCGCCATGCGGCTGGAATTAAGGATGCTAGGAAGGGATTGATTTATTTGATTATTCGCCCCTACCCAGTTTGCTAATTTACTGAATTGATTAACTAGTACTACTCTGTTTATCATTAATCGAAAGAGTTGATTCATTTGTTCGATTCTCTCGTTTCTTGACAATCGATTCTTCACACGTTTGAAAGACGATGAGGACGAGTGCAAAACTCCCATGTTCATTTTCACATCACCGTCACAGGCAGGTTTCCTTTTACCTCGCATCGACGAATTTGCACGACCGGCGGTGCACGACGCGGAGGCGGCGACATGCGATGACTTCCAACCATGGTAGCGGACCCTCAGGCACGGCCGTGGCGCCTCCCTGCACGCAGCGTGCGGCAGACGACATGTTCCAACGGCGCCCTCCGACGCATGGCAGTGGCCGGCCCGGCAGGCCCTCCGGCCGGCGACGGTGTCTAATCCCTAGCCACACCACAGAAATTGGGGATTTTTGTTATCCCTTTGATGAATTTGTAATCGAACCCTCAGGTTATGTGATAATATCATATAAATCGTTAAGTTTTCTTTCAGCCATCAGGTTAACAGGAAAATTTACGGTTTAACCATGAGTTCATCCCACATTGCATAGAAGAATAATTATACATCATTCTACATGTATAATTAGTCTTTCGGACATTATATATGCTTTTGCCGCAAACATTTCCTAAGACATCCGTTATAGGAGAACAACTATAATTTTTGCAATTGATTTTTCTCTCTCTTGCAAATCCAATTGTAATTCAAACATGGATTATGAAGTATCATGCTTAATATGACCAGTCCAAATTTTATTGTGAATCACAAGGTATTGGTGGCATCTACTGTATCATTTGCAGATTATCCATCACTACTGTGAGGTTTATATCTTGTCATTTTGATAAAAGGACTACCTTCAACGTGCTCTTCCAAATACAAATATTAATGCGATTACCTCAAGATATCATAAGGTAATACTGGCATCTAATGCAAATTTTTGCAGACTATGCATTATTACTACAAGGTGTACATCATGTCACTCTGACATATGACTACCTTCAGAGTGATTTTCAAAAATATAACATAACATATGGTAATAGATATGAACATCTACTAACAAAAGTTAGACTATGTTTTCTATTACTGCGAGATCTACACCATATTGGTGATTATCTTCAAAGTGTTATCCTATAAAAATTGAGGTATGCACATATGGTTATAAAAGCATCAGCTATTCTAAAATTTGCTCCTCTGAAGCAATTTTTGTTGTTCACTAAAATGATTTACTATCATAGTAAATTCATGCATGATTATTGCACGTTGAATGTTATTATATACCAATATCATTTATTCAAACCTCATTTTGTTTGAATACGTCACAGAGAATTATGCAAAAATTTGCATACTCCAATGATTACCTTTTATTACATTGGTAAAATACATGGCAATGGAGCCTACGTCACTATTTCTAATTAAAGTGTCGTTCATCCATCAACATCGATCCCATAATTTATGGCAATGATTGAGTGTCTCAACATTTTTGCAAGGTCGACACCACATCGTGGTTACAATATCATAGTAACTAACCAATGTTAAGCATGCAAGTCTATGCGTTTTGACAATGACTATAAAGTCACACACTTCCTCGAGAATGACATCCAAAACATTAGCAATGATTTTATCACATGTGTTATATTGAAGGATACACCCAGGTTCACCAAGGATCACCTTGGCCATGATTGTTCTCAAACAAATCATTTATTCATAGATGCCACTTACTCATAGCAGTAAATTAAATAAATGCATTAGCATTTTCAAGTAATGCATGGCTGACATTTACGAATACAGTAAACACATGATTTGGTGGGAGTATTTATTGTAAGATGATTCACGACATCAGTCATTGTATCCACATGCGGCATTTGTGGCCACTATAACTCCTCCTTCGAAATATGTGTCATGGCTATTCTCTTAATAGCTAATTATGTCCGTATGTATTTCGTCTGTCACCAACTTCACTTAGTTCTCAAACTAAGTATATAATGATCGAATATTTATTCACCTTGAATATTTCTCTTAAGAGAAACATGCTGCCATCAGCACATTTGGAATGATCACCCAATAATTTTTCAAGGCCTCAAGTCTACCGCACCTCACAGTTTTGGTAATTATACAATCAACTTGAAGTTGGGATTTTGTGATCTGATATTTTTCATATTTGCATCTGATTGAATAGCCCATAATACACTTTACATCCTCTTATGATGGCATTACCATTTTCATGGTAAAGAAACATATTATTTCTTCAAATCATCATATTCACCCAAAGGGTGCTATACCATTATTTCAAAATATTTTCTAGTATTGAGAAACAAGTCAATGGTCACAAAATAGAACCATGAGGAATTCAAAGTAAAGTGGAGGCTAAATACTACCAATGAGAGAATTACCTTTTAATTCGGAATTGATCATTTCCAAATGATCACAAAGACAACTCTCAAGTTTATCAAATGTGTGGTTACATAAATATCATACATATGATTACCAAACCCTTAAACAGATGGTCAAACCACACTACCAATTTATTAAAAGGCAAATAAGTTCATTAGGATATTTAAAAATTTGCAAACATACGACCACAAACTATTCTGGTATATGATGTTCTCGAATATTCATCAGAAGGAGAACCAAAAACATAGTGCAAGAAATGAATGATCAATTCGTTTACGCCTATGATATGTTTGCGTAATTCATTTTTCAGTAATATGGGAGACCTCATGTAATATTTTGATTATTCCCAAAATATTGTTTGCCTATACTTGTACTACCACATGTAGTGCAATGTCCAATATCTTATTTCTTGGACATTATATTTGATAATTTTTGAATGTATGAATCAATTCATACCTAGTTTTGTTGCGTACAAAATAATTTTTTAAATCTTACAAAATATCTCGCTTTAAGCCTTACAATCCTGGTTTGGGGTTGATTACAAAATTATTGACAATTCTATTAGTCACAACTTAACAAGTTGCAAAATTTCCCAAATCATCAGATTTTATGTGCACCACATGTGCCATAGGGGAATTAATTTAAGGAACTCTCGCCTTACAATTCTAAATGAGCCAACTTATTCTTCCTTGAACACATTCAGAAGATATGTGGATTACTCTAACACAAATCATACCAACCTTACAATTTTAACCGTTATGTGCTATTATATAGATACTTCATGGTACTCATGGAAACATTTATAAAATGATTTCAAGTGTGTCTCTTGTCACACAAAACCATGAATAATATAACTAAATTAATTGCTCAAATTCTCAAAGTAAGAGCAAACTATTCTAAACAAGGGATAAATCCATTCGAATGGACAACTTCGTTGAGCTCATTTCACAAGCAATGTCTGATTATATATAATACTTGATGTACATACCCAGAATGGTTTAGTTCAGTATCTTATCAAAGATAATGAAATTAATAATATGACCAAACTTATAGAATCATAATTTACTAGCCTCATGCTAGAAAAATACGGCATTACACACCGTAAGTATGATATAAATCATACCAACTGCATAGCATACTACTTTCCCCTTGTAGTAATTACATGGAAATCAACAAAGTATTTCCTATCTGCGATAGTTCGGTTACATATCGATATCACCACTCCAGCATACATCAATGGGCTCTCATAGAAAATTAGGGATCTATGTGAGGAATAACAATTTATTCGTCAATCAAAATTATTCATAGCCCGTATGCTGATTGCATCAGCAATAAGGACATTTTTGACATTACGGGGAGATAAGTACCACAAAGAATGCCGACAAATAAACTAGAAATGTTATTTACATTCAGTCCTTATATCCACGTACTCAAAGAATCTAAACTAGAAGTTTAGAATCACATATTGGCAACACATTGCAAATCTGCCACATACGTTTACTAATAAAAAAAAAGTGTCACCCAATTTTATATTGCTCCAGTAAAGTGTGAGAAAGAGTGGAGGTAACTGATAAACCACTCTTCCCCCAAATGAGAGCAATAGGGGGAGAAATTTGACCACACGAGATATAATCTCGCATATGCTTCCGCGGAAATAGAGGAAATCAAATCCTTAACCAGTAAATGTAATTCAACATCAAGTTGAAAGACACCTCACTGGATGCTCATCATCCAATGCCCCGACATAGATGTGCACAAATGTTTTGGTGTCGGGACATCAAAACACCTTGACTCCATTGTTGTAGGAAATCACAAGGAGTTAAAAGGAATAAATACATTTCACAAATTTCATTGATTTCTCCAGAATCATATAACATAAGTCTACATTTGTCGACATATATTTCAACTCCAAATTGCTAAAACCTTTTGGGCCCTGAACCAAAATCCATGGTAGAGTGCCTCTTGTACTCATATTGGTTCACATAAAAGGAAGCAAGTAATGAAGAATAGCACTCGCTCATCAAAGAGTGGTATTTACCACAATAATACCCACTCCTCATAACTATGTTCCATATGGAATACTAAAAACTTCTCATTCATAGACAAAGTCAATGAGGTGGTGAGAAAGCGAGGCTTGTAGCAAAAGGGTTCACGCAGAGACCCGACATCGATTACAATGTAACATACCTTCTTGGTATGAGTGGAATTATGTTTCGATAATAAATACCATTGGCAGTACAAATAATATTATCCATGCAGTTAATGGATGCAGTGACTACATACTCATATGAGTCACTCATTTCGGAAATCTATATTGAAGTCCCTAAAGGGCTTCATTTCCGAATCCAAAAACAAAACGCAACATGTATTATGTAAAACTTCATAAGTCGCTCTATGACTATAAATAGTCGTGAATCATATGATACTAACGACTAGACGAGTTCCTTCTTCAGAGGATTACACAAAGGATGATGATTGTTTATGTGTTAATAAAGGAATACCAAAATTTTATTTCCTTACATCACCTCAGTGTATATGATGACTTCATCATCAATGTCTCTACAAGACCTAAACATATATAAAATCATCTCAAGAAGGAAAATTTGGATTCAACCAAATTTAGCGTAAGTTTACAACTTGAGCATTCTCTCAAGAATGCACATCAGTCTACATATATCCAAACATATACGAGAAGTTCAATTTGGATATATCATATCAACAAAAGACATGTATGGTCATACTACCTTTGATAAGGTACAAACCATTCTTACCTAGGGGTGATAATGAAGTGATACTAGGACCTGAAGTTCTATATCTCACTAATGCCAAAGCACTCATATACTTGCAAACTACGTCAGACCTGGCACTATATTAGCTATCTTTATTCGGAGTGCAACCTCAAACAAAAGGTATATGGTTGATATAAGTACTATCATCTTATATCTGAATATTACAGTAAATCTTGAATATTTCCATCAGGAAATAGAAGATATGACCATAATATGATGTAATGATATTGGCTCTTTATTTGATCCCAACGACGCCATATCAATGACTGAATTTGCTGGAATAGCCTTCACATGGAAGTCATATAAATGGATTTTAATGGTTATTTCCACTTATCATTCTGACATAATTGCTTTATCCTAAAGCATTACAAAAATATGTATGGCTTGGCAGAATGATTAACCACACTCAAAATCGTATGGTTGAGATTCATCAGAATCACATAACTTGATTTATCAAGATACTTCCACTTGTGTTACGCAATATCTACAGGTTATATGAAGAGCAATATCATAAATCACATTGCTCAGAAATTACTTATCCTCATGGATTATAAAAAGTTGAGAAAATAATTTACAAACAAAATATTGTGATAATCCAACAGATTATACACAATCTCATGTTCATGTCAATGGCATTGGTATGAGACATCCTTCATATTTGCAAAGTTCAGGGGAAGTAATCTCATAGACTATAACCTATTAACAATCATCAAATTGCATATATTGTACTCTTTTTCCCTTGATGAGTTTTTCCATAATGGCTTCTCATAAAAGGTTTTTAACGTGATAATATAAACACAAGTGTTTTTATATGCCATATCATTTTCTCCTTGTATTTTTCCCACTGGATTTTAAAGGAGTTTCCAATGGTCTTTTCCCTTATGAGTTTTCTCTCAAGTTTCTCATAATGGTTTTTAGTGAGGCAATATCTTCTCAAAGATCATATGTCATACTTTCTATTTTCCATATCAGGGTTTTTAAAGGAAGTACTCAAGACATATTAATTGTTCTCTAAACTTATCAATGAGTTTTCTCCTTCTTCAAAGGTTTTCTCATATGAGTTATCAAGAGACAATGATCATCATATGTTGCATTATTTTTTCCTTATTTTACCCATTGGGTTTGAAGGAGTTTTAGCATTTTACTCTATTCTCCTCATTTTTTTCCCACAAGGTTTTTGGAGGAGACTCTTAAGATTATCTGAAAGATTTCTCAAGATGGAAGATCTATATGCAAGAAGATTTCAATGATGAAACATTCAAGGAGCGGTGTTGTACAAGGGGGGTGTTAGAAATTAATTAGTAGATTAATTAGGCAAGGGATGTGTCCAACCCCGAACAGTCATGTCTCCTCTCTCTCTATTGACAACAGGCACCTGTTCTGAAGGGATGCCTCCGAACAGACACCTCTTCTTCGCACATGTTTCAGATGTATATATACTTGAGAATCAATAGAAACAGGACTGATCGTCCATTCACTTTCATTCAATCTCGTTTTACTCAACATTTTTTGCGACCACTGATAGAGATGCTCTTAGTGTGTCTACGTGACGTGGATATGTTTTATAGACATCCAGCATCAGAACGGTTGTACATATCCTAAGTGTTTTCCTAATTCTTTGTTTTCGAAAGGGCTTTACAAAACCTCTGGCGACTAATGAAGAAGCTCAAAGCGTGGAAAGTTATCATCCATACAACGATTCTACTTCCAAACCCTTACGCTTTCTCTGGACGACCCAGCGAGCGAGGATAATCCTCGTTAGTCGTTCCGCTTTGACGCAGCAAAACAGATAAGGTGACTCGCCCACCCATGCATCAATAGACAGACAGTCCACTGTTGCCGCCAGCTCATCACCAAGACCCAGCTCAAGACTTACCCACGTATTTTCTCATAACATATACTCCTTCCTTCCCAGAATGGCACGTCTATCAATCGCAGTTACTAAGCTTCATAGACAAACATTTGGACCATATTTGTAAATAAGCATGCTGCAATTAATTAATGATACAATGTCCAAAAACTGCAGCTACTAATCTACATATGGCATCCATTGGATGATATTTCTACTAACATGCATAAACAATTACTCCCTCCGTTTCTAAATATAAGTCTTTTTAGAAATTTCACTAGAGGACTACTAACGAAACGAAATGAGTGAATCTATATTTTAAAATATGTCTATATACATTTGTTTAGTTTTCTAGTGGAACCTCTAAAAAGACTTACACTCCTCAACCTAACCAAGATTTCATCAACGTGACCCAAGGCTGACATACGACAATGCTCATCAACGTAACCAAGATTTCATCAACGTGACCCAAGGCTGACATACGACAATGCTCATCAACGTAACCAAGATTTCACCAATCAGCTTGTGTGACCCAAGATTTCAACCATGCGCTGACATATGACAATGATCATCAACTTAACCAAGATTTCACCAATCCAGCTTGTGTGACCCAAATATCCGTGATTCACAAGTCAGATCTACCAAGAAAAAGAAACAACATCATAAATTGGACCATCCATATCGGCATTTACAGGAGAAAAACATCAACACATCTTTCAATTAGAGCATTGACATGCACCTGCCATCTACGGCAACAATGCTAGAGATGGGAACTTCGATCAGCAACAGTGCAATATGCATTGTAGGTATCGTGCCTAAAGGCCATTATTGCATCAACACCAACCTTTGCAGCGGGAGAAAACTCGTTTATTGTTCAAACATAGAATCTAGCTTGTAGAATGATTTGGTACCAGTTCGCACCTCTAGGTGGTGCATGGTCACAACAAAAGTTGTTTATAATGGATACATACATGCACAGCTGGCAGTAGCCACACCTAATTGATATTTGTTGGTTTATACCTTTATGGTCTTGCCAAGTTACTTACAGTGTACCATACAATGCACTTCACACATGACAAATTGTTGGGAAAATACATCTTCTGTTAATAAAAATAAGGCCTACATATTTTTCAAAAGTCAAACAGTGTGAAGTTTGACCAAGTTTTTAGAAAACTATTAATTTTTACAATACGAAATCAATACAGTTAAATACATAATATAATATTTTCATATGATTTCAATATAGTATTACAGATTTTGATCGTTTTTCCAAAAAGTTGGTCAAACATTACTTTTTTTCAAAATGGCAGTTATCCTGTATTCATTAAGAAGAAAAGAGTTGCTTAGTCATTAATTAGGGAAAACTGAACAAAAACCAGATAAGCCAGTTAATTATGGAGAACCGGACGAAAACCATCACAACCGTTGAGCGGCACACATAAGAAACTCCACGCACACCACTACAAAGAGGGCCTGGTGAGACAGCACGCAGGCGTCATCGTCATCACTCCTCCCCTAGAGGAGTCATCACGGAATCGCCATCACTACACTCTAAGCAAATGAGCTCAGCCACTTATGGCCAAACAACGCAACTCCGACTCTGACGAAGAGCTCTGAAGGACAAATCCAGGCACGGTTGGAGCCGCCGAAGATCACCGAACGGGCCACCTGCACCCAAACATTTTATACCACAGCCCCGCCACAACTTCGACTCCACAGCAACAAACAAACCAAGGCAATACCACGGACAAACCGAAGAAGAGCCAACTACCGCAACCATTGTCGCGCTGCCGACATCGCTCCAACCATCATCATTGCCACAAAAGTCTTGCCGCCGCAGCCACTGCAAACCATTGATCCCGCTTGCCGATGCCGAGCTCTAAGACGAAGCCCCCAAGAGAGGAACGACACACCGAAGCGCCGCCATCGTCCAATCACAAGATCAAGGGTTACCCCTAGAGAGGCCATAATGGTCGGACCCATGCCCAGGGGGAGGGGCGGAGCCGCACTTCATGGAGCCCACAAGAGACCAACCTCCGGCACAAGGGCCCACCACATTACCCCTGCCACCACCACCGAACAAGCACATCACAGACAAAGCGACCACACGCACCTCACGGAGGCCAACGACGGCCGTACCGCCACGAAGGCCAGCAGATACGTTGACGCCCAACCGAAGCAAGACAACTGGACACGACACGAGCTACCACGCGTACCGAGCACCACGCCGGAAATGCAGGGAGGAGGGCCGCCCGAGGCCATGGACCACCACGGTAGTCCACGCGCCCGCCAGCGACAACGGGAGCAAGCACTTCGAGACGAGCCATCGCCGCACAAGGCCTCCGAGCAACCCGAGCAAACCACGACAGCCAAACACAGCACCACACCGCCCGAAGGCCCACATCGCCCATGTTGCACCTCTCTGCATGACCATGCAATCGCCCGATGCGTCCACCTCGAGCCAGCCCGCAGCAGCGCCAGATCGATGCTCCGCCCCGCACATGGCCACGCCACGCGCCATGGCCACCTCACGCCACCCGGTGCAAGAGAGCACCGGCGCCTTCCCTCGCTGCCACCTCAAACCACCGCCGGACCGATGCACCCCGCCGAGCCGCGCCGCACACCCCCACAAGGCCGCCGCCTCATGGGAAGGGAAAAGCCCCCCCGCCCCCCGCCGCCAACGCGCAAGCTCTGTCGGGCGGCATTCTATGGCGACGGCGAGGGAGGAGAGAGGGGAGGTGAGGGCTGGCCGCGGCGGGGAGCTAGGGTTGCGCCCGGGTCGCTCGTGAGAGCCGCATGGGGCACTCGCCTCTTTTTTTTGTTCGCTCTGGAAAATAACTGATGTTATTGCAGCGTTGGATAGACAATACATTGTTTGACTTCCGGGAAAAAAATACACTCCTTACTTTCAGAAACAGAGGGAATACATACGAAGATTACCCAGAAACATATTTCCCACCTTCTAAGACTAGTGCCCACTGCCCCACAAGTCTCGGGACAAGATACCGAGAATATTAACAGCCACAGCCACAGCCAAAGAAATCGCAAGTAAAAGAAAACAAAGAGACAAGAATTCAAGCATAAAATAGAAAAAAAAAACTCAAACCAACCTCAAAAGTCTAGGCAGCACCAATCAGGTCCTTTAATTCAACAAGGCAATCAGCAAGTTCTTTATACTCCTCTGAACCTACAAAGTCCATGGCCTACATAAAGATAAGATCAATATTTTATTATCAGGGAGAACTTCTCAAATTCCAGTACTGAGAGAAATGGGTCAGCTATTATAAATGGCATGGCTTTCTTTTCATCGTGTCATTCCTGATCTGTATTTTACATGTTCATGAACTAAATTTTGTTGTTAAAGATGGCTATACTCTACATCCTTGGCTCCTTGCGATCATTAAGAATTAGTAGTAAATATTGCAAAACCACAACTGTTGAGGTATCAATGTTGCTTTTTATCACCAATCTATGATCAGCCTGTGTCTCAAAGCCCAGATCTCACACTTCCAGGCCCTTAACAGCCTTACTGACTGCTTGCTCCCGTATGCCAATGTTGAGGAGGAAGAGAAGCACCAACAGAAGGTATATCGACGAATCGTGGGTTGAGACTGACCACCAGTATAAGCCACACTAGAGTGCTGCGCTCACTTCATTTGTGGAACTCAGTTCAGCCCATTTCAACTTTCAACTCGGCCACTTACAAAGCAAATCCCCAATATCGATCAAACACTGAGTCCCTAAAATTCAATAAATGTGTGGTCTAAAAAAGATATACAGCTAAACTTTCGGCTTTACAAACTGTCAAACCAGGTGTGACAGCGCCACGCTCCATCAGTCAGCCAGAGCAATGATCCTATGCAGCCGTAGCATCATTGTTGTAATTTCTTTGCCAAGTCAGATTGACCTATTTGAGAGCACGTGCTGTTAAAAGATTATTACTCTTGACCATCACCTTCATCCCCAACTCGGAACTTATCAAGCTGCTTGAGTTGCTTGGCTGCTCACTGGACATTATCCATTCTTCACCGCTCCATTATGGCGTGCTCAGATGCGGCGGATGGCAGCAACTCGAAAGTTTTCTTGGCAGGAAAAATAATAGAAGGGAGACGAGAGACACAGGAGAGCACGCTCTACACCGGCTGGTCGACCTCAACTCGTGCCTCGTCCATCTGCTACATGGCTGTGTTACAGGGCGGATCTTTGCCTACTCAGCACATGTGGGCCAAGGCTGTTAAGAGACCTAAGGGGTAAGATTTCGGCTTTAAGACACAGTCCCCTGGCTATAATGGTGGTCGTGTGATTATTATTTTCTGAAAGTGGTGGTTAAATGATATAGGTGCCAGAATGGTTGAGATTTTGTGATATTTCCTCATGAACTATATATAGTGGGCAGCAAAACCAAAACTCAGGTACCTCTTTCAAGGAGCTTTTAAGATGCATCTCAGCTAACAATAATTCTCGTTTGCTTCCTGCCGTGGATGAAATTTCCATGTAGAACTTGCAAAGCTGCAAAGAAGCTTGAGCAAACTTTTTGAACTTCTTATGATCATGCCATAATTCTGAACCCTGTGAGGATAACAGTCAATAAGATGATGTGAAACGATGAGTAGGAGAACATAAATACAGTACACAGTCTGTTGCATGTAGAAAGTTGGGAAATTATAAAGAGAAGCGCCGCATCACAGCTCTTCCATGCAGCGGCTTCCGCAGCCCCATGCGCATGCAAAAATCTTCCACCTCATGCTTACATCATCGCATTAAATGCTTTTTCAAATTTTAAAAATGATTTATCTCAAAGATTAATAATTTTATTCAAGATTCGCTTTCACCGTTAGGTTCGTCTCGATGAGACCTTCAAAATAAGATCCCATGTTGACATGTTCCGTTGATTTTTTTTTCGTCGTTCCTAGTTGCCATATTTATGTCATCATAGTTGTCATCTTACGGATGTATAGTTGTCACAAAAGTTATACATAGTTATCAGGACAATACTTTTATATTTTTTAAGCATTGCAATGTTATGTGAAGCTAAAAAGTGGGTATTAAAACACTAATAACAAGCAAGTAAATGCATAAAGCAGCACAAGTATAATGAATCAAGTTTTTTAGTGGGGTATATCAACATTCATAAACCTGATAACCAAGTTGATTTAATGTGAGAACTATGTAACAAATAATATGACAAGTAAGTGATAGTAATCTGGCAAGTACCGAAGAAAACGAAAGTTATCGAAACATATCGACATGGGAGCTAGTTTTGAAGATCTCGTCGCGAAAAAGTCAGTGATGAAAGCGGATCATTAATTGAATTAACGGTTTTGTAGATAAAACTTTTTGAATTTCAAACATCGAAAGGAATCTTGATGACAGATGCTTTTTGGGCTTATTTTCTCAAAAATCTTCATTTTGATCGAAAAAACCCGGGTCATTGCATGCATGCATGATAAAGAAAGGGGAATTTACTGCTGCATGTCGAAGCTGTTTAAAGTAATGAGTATGCATCTAGGGAGTACTAATTTTGCATGCATACTAATGTTCCATTAGCTGGGAGGCCGCACCGGAAGCCCCAGATGCGGCGCTGCTCCGTAGTGTGGTCCAACAATGAAATAGGAATACTTGGATTCAACAAGAAAATAAAGTCAGCACTTAAACAGCATTCATAAGATTTTCAAACAAATAAGTAGTTATACATCAATTAAAGTCAGTGCTACGTAAAAATATAGTGGCGACATATAAATACACATACACTGTAAACCGGAGAAGAGGGGGTTTGGGGGAGGCCACATATGGTTATAACAGGTCAAGCACACCCTACACATGTAGTTCTAATAGTATTGCAGCGGAAAGTAAAACATGCAAGTGTAAAGTAGAGTAGTAGGTAGGGAGATCAAACGCATGAGGTTGACACGGTGATTTTTGGCATGGTTCCGATAGGTGGCGCTATCGTACGTCCATGTTAGTGGAGACTTCAACCCACGGAAGGTAATGGCTGCGAGAGTCCACGGAGGGTCCACAAAGAAGCGGCCTTGTCTATCCCACCACGGCTTCCGTCCACGGAGGACTAGCCTTACTCACGGTAGATCTTCACGAAGTAGGCGATCTCCTTGCCTTACAAACATCTTGGTTCAACTCCACAACACGAAGTAGGAGGCTCCCAAACGACACCTAACCAATCTAGGAGGCATCACCCTCCAAAAGGTAATAGATGGGGTAGATCAATGAACTCTCTTGTACTTCTAAAGATAGTCTCCTCAACACAAATCTCTCTCACAGAATATGCATGGGTAGGAGAGGTTGATTTGGTGGAAAGCAGTTTGGGGAGGCTAGAGATCAAGATTCAAATGATAGGATTGGAATATCTTGGTCTCAACACATGAGTAGGTGGTACTCTCTCAGAAAATGGATCTGAAAATAAAGTGTGTGTTATGAGTGCTTCTTCCATGAATGGGAGGTGGGTGAAGGGGTATATATAGACAGCAGCCAAAATCCAACTGTTACACACAAAAGTGCAAACTCGGTGACACCGAAGTGGACAACTCGGTGGTACCGACTAGTACTAAAAATGTGAACTTTGAACCTCGGTGAGACCGATATATAGAACACGGTGGCACCGAAAAGGTGACTAACGGTCAGATGGCCAAACTCGGTGGCACCGATACTCAAACTCGAAAATTCCGATTTTGTGTATTTTTGCAACAGAATGTTGGTCACACTGAACTCGATAGCACCGATTTGGTGGGAATGGCTAGGGTTATGTCTAAGGTTCAAACTCGGTGGGTTCGATGTGGCAATGTTGGTGACACCGAATTTGTGTATGTGGAACTTGACAGAGTGAATATGTGGGGAAAATGACTGAGTGTTTTGGTGCCTAACTTTGAACATTTGAGCAATCAGTTCATTTTACTACCTCACCCCCTTTTAATAGTATTGGCTTTCCTATGGACTCAAAAGTGATTTCTCATAAATATAAAATGAAGAGTCTTCTAGCTTGAAGCTTGAGCCAATATTATTCCTTTCTTGCATCTAGGGGCATCTCCACATAAACCTTAACCCACAGCATCTTTTGAACTTTTCTGAAATATACTTGAAAAACACATTAGTCCTATGATGCATATGTTGTGATCAATTATCGAAACCACCCTAAGGAGCAATTGTGCTTTCAATAGGCTACAAGAATGTCTATGGTCAGGTGTGTCTGGTGACTCAGCATGCCCTAATCCGTCACCGGGTGCAATTTAGTCTGCATGCGGTACTTCAGCATGCCCTAATGGCCTAATCCGTCACCAGGGTGCAATTTAGTCCGCACACAGTACTGTATGCCATAGCCAGCAGAGCTACTCATACACCAGTGTCCAAAAACTTTTATTGCCGAGTCAGCCATATTAGACTCTTGAAACCTGAGCCGGATTCAAAGACAAAAAACTAGATCAGAGTCGGTTCCGACACCCTTGTTCGCATGCAAAGACGTGCGGTATTACACACACAGCATGCATGTTGTACAGCATGATCCAGCAGTCAAGAACAGCAGCACAAAAGGATACAGCAAGGCATTGTTGTATCTCATCAACACAGTGCGTGTGCACTCGTTAGCTTGGCAATTCTCAGTGCCAACTGCCCACCACATGCCTGACGATGCCTCAAACATGAAATTTCGCATTTCTTTTCTATTTTTATCAGATGGCCAAATTGTCACTTCGGTATTCATCGAATTCGGTTGCTAACCAATCGTATTTCTAACTTTTGCAATGATCCACAGCAATTAGCTCAATTTGAAGGGCAAACTATGGAGAAAAAATCAGACACTTTCTTTTGACACTATAAAGTGCTCTCATTTCTTATTCTCCTCACTGGAGACAATGAGTTAAGCAGGATGCCACAATACTGCCGCCCTCCTGACCGCACATGACCTGCTCTAATTTTCTGACATGCTCAAATAAAGTCCTTTGTGTTATTTTGTTTGGTTCTCTTCTGTTTTTTGGAAGGTCTTTATTTCAGTTTGTCCATTGGCCTACTTTTGCGCAGTTTCAGCGTCTTCTTCATAACACACAACGACAGGCATTTTGATGCTTGTTTGAGAAAAATCAGCAAAAGAAACAAACCCACCATGCATGCCAACAGTGGCCAAAATGTTAAGAAATCCAGTATTCCTGGTTTTTTTTATTCTACAGTAGAAATCCGAATAGGAATACCTAGTTACTTTTCACACATGCCATTTCAGAGGTCAATGGTAGTATAACATGTAGGAAGTTCCAAAAATATAGAAGGAAACTCAAGGAATCCCAGAAGAATCTGGTTTGGTTTAGCTTCCAGGCCAGATTTGGATTTTGTGTTAACCAAATTTCTGAACACAGATGCTCACCCGTCCGCCAATACAGAGAAGATGAATATTTAGGACACATCTTCCAATGAACCCATCACACTGTTCTGTTGTTGTAGAATAGGCAGTCCTACGCATGCGCAGATGCAGATATATAATTCAAATTGCTTGATATGATGACTAAGCGAACTACCGGGAAGATGTACTATGCACCATAAGTAAAACATTAAGACATATAGCAAGCAAAATGAAGATAAAAGAGGCAAGTCATTCAATGTGGATTAAGTTTATGAACCTTTAGATATTGAACTTGATTGCGCAAAGCTTTAGAACATTTCTCGAGGTTGCCCTTGCTCTTATGGTATCTAGCAGATAATCCACATATCTCCGGAACGCTAGCCCCACTATTTAAAATCTAGAAACACAACCAATCAGATAAACTGCAGAACAATGCGAGAATAAAGATGAAAGCCAAGTAAAAGCTTATGAACCTGCTCAAGGATATCACCAATTATATCTAATAATTGACTCGATTGTCTGGCCTCTTTATTTGAATCATCTGAAGTGTTGCCTATGGATTTAGCTTCTTGAGTATCATTAAGATGAGTAGCTTGTTCTTCGAGGGTGGTCATCACCTTGTCCAATAGATCAACATTGAAGCGCTGGTTGGAGGACAAATTTAATACCATTTTGATAGCTTCAAGTGTCTGCACAGGATACCGTGCATTATATTTTGTCATTCTACAACACATTATAGCTGGCGTACAGGTCTAAGATACTCAGATATTCAAATGAGAGAACATGTCAGGCCCACAGGGAGGCATGGAGAAAAACTATCTACTTCATGGAATTAACAAACTTGGCATAATATGGAGATCTATCATTAAACCATTGAGTACCAAAGATTACAAATGGCATTACACTAAATAAGTAGAGGAAGAAACAAACCATTGCATATCTGCAAGTATGATGTTACCAAAGGCCATAGGAAGAGCATCGCTGCAAAGTCAGTTTGACCTCAACCAGTGGCTGCAGTAGTTTCTTTTCTTATCTTTGTGTAATTACATATGCATAGTACTAACCTATTTAGATATACTATACTAACAGAAGGGTTCTCATGTGCTCTATTACCTTCAAAAAAAACAAAAGATAATCATAACAAGTATAAAGTCAGGATCAGAATCCGTAAAGGGGATTGTGCTTATGTGTGCGATCAGCTGAAAAGTATAAATGTAGCTTCAACTGAGAAATCAAGAAGCATTGACATCAATATACTTCTTACCAGTCGAATATTGTGTGTGTCCAAAGCAACCTTACTGTAATTTTCCCAAACTTGCCAACTATTCCTCCTATAAATAAATGGTTTAATTTTAATAAGAAACAATTTACTTGATAAACTTATGGAATAGGAGTTGATACACACTTGAACTTAACAGCCTCCCTGAATGACTGGACTGACGCTCGACTTCTCCCTCTAATCATGTGCCTGGAAAATTGACAATATTAGATAACAGGTAAGAAAAAATCTTGTGAGAATAATCTTTGTTTTGTCATCTTGGTTAGCACTAGTGGGCTGTCAGGTCCAAACCGACATACCTATGTATTGACCTTGTATCCTATATATACCTACCACTATGAAATACAAGGACTGCCGCCTTTGCAGCACACACATAAAGCATCTAGCCAAGTACCAGTGTACGAAACGACATACCTATGTACCGACCTTGTATCCTACATATACCACTATGAAATACAAGGACTGCAGCTTTTCCAGCACACACATAAGCCAGCCAAATACCAGTGTACAGACACGAAGAAAGAATTTCCAACAAATTTGTGCCACAAAAATTAAAATGGCATTGCTTGCATTATGAACTATATGCACAAGTAACTCGATGCATTCTTTAGAAAGCTGGTTATTCCTAGATCAAGAGGCAACATAGAAATATCCAATAAGGTGAACATGTCAAAACCAAAATGTTCTGGCGTTAGTTTGACGTGGTGAATTGAAGTGTTCAATTGAAATAAAGAAATATCAACAGTGCAAAGGAAGAGAAGCTAACTGCAACTACAAGGTGAATAAATACAGCTACAACATAATAATGAAGGAATAAATATAGATGGGTAAGCATACAGGCAAGCTATATTGTTCCATGCTTCTCCATTTTCAGGATCTATCTGCACAGCACGACTAAAAGCATCCAAAGCCTTCTCAAGATCTTGATCCTGTATGAACAAAACAAGACAACTAATGTCTGTTCAAGTTATTTTTTTCAAAAAATTACTAAAACAGTGTTCATCTATTATGATATGAGCAACCAAATATGTTGAAGCAACACATGCAAAGTAACTACGAAAAATGCAGACATGGTGACATGCCCACAATTTCCATGGTGCACAGAAGGTCGCTACTAGGCAGAAGGATAAATGGTAAAAACGGTAGAACAGGTTGGTTGTAGGCACAATCAACATTCAGGCTAGAACTGCATTGACTAGCCCTGCAAGAAAAGTAAGAAATTGCACCGTACTGGCTATACTCCTAACAGACAAATCTCAGATAGTAGTGTTAAGCTACAGACAAATCTTAGATAGTAGTGTTAAGCTTCATGCACTAGCCAACGCAACCAAAAGTCCGAACTTATGAAAAGGGCTAGTGCAATCCACATACACTATAACACCCCCTCCATGTCTGACGGGGAAGACAAGTCAACACATGCAACCGAAAGAGAGCGCCAGCGCGCGAAACTCACGTATGACTCAAGAGGCCTTTACGTGGACACAAAGGTGGCCTACAGAAATTTTTAATAAATTGCGAAAGCCAGGACCTGAGCTCAAGACCTTAGCTCCGATACCATGTTAAGCTTCATGCACTAGCCAACGCTATCAAAAGTCCGAACTTATGGAAAGGGCTAGTGCAATCCACATATACTGTAACGAGTAGAACACATTTTTGTAGTGACTTGATGAATAATAACATATCTATATCACCCAGTAGAATATATTCATACATAGGTAGTAAGCAAACATCCATATCCTCTTGTAGTACCGTCTAAAGAAATTTCCAATGCAAAACAAAATGGTTTCAAAAAAGTTACCTTCCATGCAGTTGTACCATAGGCAAACCAGCCATCTGGATACAACGAATTCAATGCCAATGCAGATTCCCTGCGCAAAGTTTTTAAGGCAAGTGATTTTCAAGCAAGTAACAACTGTAAACATACATGTTTCTTAAATGTATTCTTTTACCAAAAATATTTGGATGTATAGAAGTCATTCTTGTTGTACGCACTACGAGCCAGAGAACGCTACACCAAAAGATAAGAGAATATAAAACCACTTCCCATTAAATTATGCACTAGTAACACAATGAGAGACTGGTGAGCAAAACAAAAGAGATGAATACCAGAGCTCGAGCAGATTTGTTATTGGAGACATCCAATGCTTTCTTATAATAATTGTCGTTATTTGTAGCGTCACCAAGTGAACACCTAAATAAAAAATGAAGTTATTCAACAAAAAACAGAAATTACCGATTTGGTGCCGATAGAAATACAAATAACACAAACCATAGCAGAATCATCCCACAAAAATAGATAAGAGCAACTCTAGCAGACACCCTAAAAGTTGTCAAACCTCAAAATTTCCAGTAGCAGATAGAAATTCTAGCAAAAAAAGCACCGAATACGAATAGATCCCTAAAATAGCAGATCCCATGCAAAAAATTGCAGGTCACCTACAAACCCTATATCTGCATTTTCAAGACAATTTTTTAGGTGAACCGTAAAATAGTCAACGGTGGCCGGAGCGTCGCCGGACCAAGCGGACGAGCTCGGGAACGGCCGCCGGAGCGTCGCCGGAGCAAGCGGAGGAGCTCGGCAGTGGCCGCCGGAGCATGGCAGCGGCCACCTAAGCATTGCCAGAGCAAACGGCGGAGAGTCGTTGGAGCAAGCGAAGGGATTTTTTTTTTTTTTGCAGTATCTGTTCTAGCAGATCAAATTTTAGACCTTAAAAACAGTTTACTGTACAGTATGGCGATATAGGGCATACTGCAAAACTCTAGCAGATACCATAAAACGACCGAACTGTTAAAAAAAATTACAGCTCTCCCTAAGAAAACCTCGTACCTCAAATTTCCAGTTTTTGCCCGGTGTTCTACAGCTCCCTCTTCAGAGATGATAGGATGTGGCGGAAATATTAATTGATTCTACTTAGCCTTGTGGGCAGTTTATATAGAGGTACAAGACTTGGAGGAAGAAGCCTACTAGAGGTATATTCCTATTACAATCCTAAACTACCAAATATGGATGATATACTCTTAACACCCCATGCAGTTGGACGCGGACGGTAACGCAATCCGAACGTTGACCGGAGAAGTAGGCCTGGGCATAAAAACCGAGGAACCGAAGACCGAACCGAAGCCGAAACCGAAAAAACCGAATTTTTGGTTTTTAATACTTGTATAGAAAAAATCGGTTTTTACTTTTGTTAACCGAACTCACTTGGATCGGTTCGGTTTGTCCTTGGTAACCGAACAGCAAAACCGAATATGTGAGGAGTACATCACGGGGAGGGAGCGACCACGAGTGTCGTGCGGCAGGGATATTACTCCCATGGGCCAGACAACAAGTTGCATGCACTCACCTTTGTTCGAACCTTTTTTGTAGTATTATGCGGCCCATATAGTCTTGATGAAGGCATGCAAACCAGCAGGACGTCGTACCATCGTGGGTTTTAGTCCCACCTCGGCTAGCTACATGAAGGGGCGCAGAAAACTCATCTATATAACAGGGTAGGTTGCAAGTGGTAGCTGGTAAGCACGTCGTTTGACCGTTTTCTCGGTTATACGGTATAACCCGAATACCGAACCGAATTATCGGTTAACCGAACTTTCGGTTTCCTATATTTTGGAGCCATTTTCGGTTAGCATATTGTCAAACCGAAATTTAAAAAATACCAAAATGAATTAACCGAAATTTCGGTTTATACCGAATGCCCAGGCCTACGGAGAAGGAGCAAGCGAGGAGACAGCCCTTGATGCAGATGTCATCAAGGGCGGTGGACGTAGACGGCGAGGTGGTTGGCGATGGCGCTGAGCTGGAGCAGTAGTAGATGTCGGGGATCGAACCTGTATTATCCACATGAGAGTTCTTTTGCGGTGTTGAACGCGAGGTAGTAGATGTCGGGGATTAAACCCGAGTCATCCACGTGTAGTAGCCCGGCAGCAAAGAAGAACCCGCTGGCGTTGAAAAAGATCATGAGCGATGGTGGCTGTGGCGATGCTGGGAGGCGATGTAGTTGTCAGCTATGACGATCACGGGCAATGCTAAGAGGCGATGTAGTTGTCAGCTATGAAGATCACGGGCGTTACAGGTTCAACCCTGTGTTAGCGGCAAGGCGCATACTCAAGGACATTCATCTCAATTGATGTTGGCGAAGATAAGCCGGTGTGGTGGTTGTTAAGCTTCATGCACTAGCCAACGCAACCAAAAGTCCGAACTGATGGAAAGGGCTAGGCAATCCACATGTACACTTCAACACCCCCTCTCACGTGTGAGCGAAAAGCCAACACGTGGACAGACTCGGAGGTATGGCTCGAGAGGTCTATACGTGGACAAAGGGGGGCAGCATCAATTTTTTAGATAAACTGCCAAAGCCAGGACTCGAACTCAAAATCTTGGACTCTGATACCATGTTACACTTCATGCACAGCCAACGCAACCAAAAGTCCGAACTGATGGAAAGGACTAGGCAATTCACATATACACTTCAACACCCCCTCTCACGCCCAAACAAATGAATCCATGTTCGGGTGTAAGTAAGATGCGACCATACGATATGGCTCTCCGCTCCGCTCCACCCTGCTCCCCGCTCCGCCCCCGCGCCCCGCTAGCCTGACTGCTGCGCCGCGTCGCCAACGCCGCCTCCGTCCCCGCCGGCCGGACCTCCCCCGCGGCTCTCCCCTCCCGCGACATGGCTCCAGTGGGGGCTGACCCTGTCGACCGCCGCGAGACCCTCTCCGGCGAGCGTGTCTCCTACGGGGACCACTGGTCGAGCTCGGAGAGCGAGTCCTCGGCGCGCTCGTACAAAGACGTCGCCCGCACTCCGCCGGCCGCCTTGCGCCTGCAGTCCGTCCCCCCGCCAAGGAGCGCCTCGGACCCCGCTCGGAGGTTCATCGCGTTTCGGGCGGCCCAGTGCTCGACGCCGACGGCTTCCAACAGGCTCGTCGCAGAGAACGGCCCCGCCGCCCACGTCGCGTTGCGCCGGCCGCGCCTTCGCCTGCGCGCCGCCGCAGCCCTTCCCCGAAGGAGCTCGCGGGCCTCTGCTTCCGGTGCCTTGATCACCGCCACTGCGTCAGGGACTGCCCCAACGACATCCGCTGCCGCTGCTGTCTCGCCTCTGGCCACGCCTCCCGCGACTGCGATGGTCGGCGGCCCGCGGCCGCGGCCGCGCTCCCAGCGCGCCGCCGGGGACCAGCAGCCCAGGCCTCCCCGCGGTGTCCCTGCCAAGGCGTCCCCCCCGACGACGCGCCTGCCCGCTCCGATCCCCACCGTTGTAGCCCCTCCCCTGCAGCGGCCTCGCCAGCCCGATGATGCCCCCGCCCGTGTGTTCCTGGCCCAGACAGATGAAATGGACGAGGCGGAGCTGGTGCTCGTCCGCGCGATGGTGGCCACCGTCACGGGCACTCGGCCATCTGTGTCCCTGGTCGAGGTGTCCGAGCTCGTCATGTCCTCTCTGGAGCTGGAGCTGGAGGAGGGAGACTTCTCGGTCCATCAGCATCACCCGGAGGACTTCCTGATTCTCTTCTCCTCCCTCGCAACCATGAGAAGGTTCCGCGGCGAGCACTTCATCAGCTCGCCGCGCTTTGCTCTGTCCCTTCGGCCCTGGTGCAAGCTTGCCCACGCCGGCGCTGGCGAGCTCGGGTACCGCGTCGAGCTGGAGCTCCGCGGCATCCCCGCCCACGCCTGGCTGCTCTCCACGGCGGAGCACGTGCTGGGTAGCAGCTGCTGGATCGAGCGCCTGCACCCCCGTACGCGTTCCTGCGAGGACATGGCCGTCTTCCGCGTCACTGGGCGCGCCCACGACCCGGCTGACATCCGGCGCGCCGCCACCCTGGAGATCATTGAGCAGCTGCCCGGCCGTGTCCCGTCGGAGGCGCCAGACATCAGAACGCTCACCTTCCCCGTCTCCATTGCTCTCACTAAGGCGGAGCTGATCAGGGCTGCTCCGGCTATTGCCCAGGACGCTGCGGGCAGCGCCGGAGACGGTGAGGACGGTGGCGCAGACGGCTGGCATGGCCCCGGCAATGGGCATGGTCACGGTCCTGGGCTCGGGCGCGCTCGCCGGCGTGGTCGCAAACGCCGTCGTACGGCGGAGGCACATAACGGCCGGGCCGATGGTATGGCAGTGGACGCGCTCGCACACGCACGTGGCCGGAGCTCAGACGGCGCCGGCGTGGTGGCTCCCTGGCCGTACCCGGCCGCGCCGCGGCAAGGGCTGTGCCCCAAGCGGGCTGGCATGCTGACCTGGCCCGGTCAGCAGGGCCCAGCACGCCCTCGTCACGGCGTCAGGAAAGGACACCAGCAGACGCGCGTCGTGACGCCCAAAGCGTCTTTGTCGGCGGGCCCCTCGCGCAAAGTGGCGAGCACAGGCGTGGAGGGCGGTTCGGCCGTTCGCATCGGGACAGCTGGCGCTCCCCCGTTCGCTGCCCAGGGCCACGACGCGGCTGGGGCGTCGACATCGCGCACGACCGAAGCAGATACGGACGGACCCACTTCTGCAGCAGTTGATCCTATGCCCTGTCGGGATCGGGATCGGTGCCTGCTGCGTCTGGGGCCCGCTGAGCAGCGCGTGAGGTCGCCGCCTGCACCCCGGTCGGGGCAAATCGAGTCGATCCCATCCCTTGCCGCTGCCACACCAACAAAGCCCCCCCCCCTTGACCAACCCCCTCGGCTATTTTCGCGCGCCTTTGAGGAGAGGGCGGGACGTGCATCGCCCGCCCCCGCCAGCCCTGCTGACGCCGCCCCGTCCCTACCAGCCTGCTCTATGGAGGCGGGGCCCGCGGCCGTCGTGACCACCATCATCGCGCCAGCACCCTTGGATGCCGCTGGGACCGAGCCCTCTGGGCCGGCTGACGCCGCTGTTGCTGGGACACTAGCCGAGGATCCCCTGCCCGCTGGGGCCACGCCTGCTCCTGCAGATGCGCACACGGCAGGAGGAATGCCCACGCCAGATGGCTCGCCTGTTGTTCGGTCTATGGTGCCCTTGGACGCGCAACAACAGCAGGGACCAGGCGTGGATCCCCCCGCGGCCGCGGCCACATCTCCATCCTGCCGAGGCCTACCTGCCAGCCGGACCCTGGGGCGTTTCCCATCAGCAACCGGACGCAGCCTTCGATGCCTGGGCGCTTTGCATCGCCGCCGCTTACTATGCAGAGACGCCGACCCTGTGTAGCCACTGGGCAGACATGGACGCTGGGGGCCTTCCTGTCCGCAGCCACTAAGCAGCTTGATGGGATGTTGCCATCTCCCGGGAAACGCCAGCGGCCCCCTCCCAACTTCAGCCCCAGGAGGGGGCGTTACGCCGCCATCGTCGCTCCGGCACCCGCGGCCTGCACTACGGACAGAAGGGCGGTGGTGCAGATTCTCCGCACCCTCGGGATCGTCGGCGCGAATCAGCAAATCACCCCCGTCGAGATGAAAGCATATGACGACATGTTCGCCGCGCCGATCAAGCTTCCGGCGTTGCATGCCATAGCCGCTCTCGTAGACCGTGCGATCCCTGCAGGCCTGTCTCTCCCGGCTGGTGATGCCACGGCATGCGCGCGCTAGGCTGGTGGTGCCTGTAGTCGACCTCGTGCTTATGTATCCAGGACCCCAGATAGTGGTTTGGAATGTCAGGGGCTTGAACTCGCGCGCTAGGCGCTGCGCTATCCGCTCACTGATATGTACCACCAGTGCGTCCATTGTATGCCTCCAGGAAACTAAAATGACGTTGGTCTGCTCGTCGATTGTGCTAGACACCCTTGGGTCCCAGTTTGATGGCTCTACTTATCTCCCTGCCGACGGCACACGCGGCGGTATTCTCATCGCTTGGAAGAGTAGGGCTGTCACCATCTCCGACCCCCGATTCACCCAAAATGCGATCACGGTTAAAGTATGCGCGCCTAGTGGTGCACCGTGGTAGCTTACCACGGTGTATGGCCCCCAAAGCGACCCCGACAAGATACTGTTCCTGCAAGAGCTGCGGGACATCCGGGCTGCTTGCCCGGGCCCTTGGATGCTATGCGGCGTTTTCAACCTCATCTACCGTGACGCGGACAAGAGCTTCGATACCCTGAATCGCCGCATGATGGGAAGGTTTCGCCGCGCCATCAACGATCTTGCCCTGAAGGAGGTATACCTGAATGGGCGCCGCTTCACATGGTCTAATGAGCAGACACCGCCGACGCTTGTGCACCTCGATCGGGTACTCTGCACCACGGACTGGGAGGATTACCACGGAGAGTGCAACCTCAGATGCCTTGCATCTGTCGTGTCTGATCATTGCCCCCTGTTGTTGGACTGCTCCCCCATGCCCACGGCCCACAGACGCTTCCGCTTCGAGTCTTTCTGGCCCAGCCGTGATGGATTTCACGACACGGTCGCCAAGCCTGGAGCTCCGTGCATGACCCTGACCCCTTCCAGCGGCTGGTTCGGCGTCTGCAGGCCACCGCCCGCGCCCTTACGAGTTGGAGTGCTAGGTCCACGAGCAATGTCCGGGACAAATTGGCCATATGTCGAGAGCTGATCGCCCGCTTCGACCACGCAATGGAGAGTCGCCTGCTCTCTCCGGCAGAGGACTGGCTGCGCAAGCAGCTCAAGGTGGCGTACCTTGGGCTGGCTTCTCTGGAGCGCACCATCGCACGGCAGCGCGCCCGCATCTCCTTCCTGGCCGAAGGTGACGCCAACACGAGCTTCTTCCACAAGCAGTGTACTTTCAGGCGTCAGAAAAACCGCGTGCACAGCCTCCTAGTTGACGGACATGTGCTATGTGAGCATGAGGAGATGGCCCAAGCGGCATTCGCGCACTTTGACGGGCTGCTGGGCACTGCCGTGGACCGAGAGCACACTCTGGATCTCGAGCAGCTCGTCACGGCCGATGACCTTGGCAGCCTGGATGCACCCTTCACCCCTGAGGAGATCTGGGCTGCGGTGCAGCACATGCCGGCGCATAAGGCACCAGGGCCAGACGGGTTCTCTGCAGAGTTCTTGCGGGCCTGTTGGGGCGTTATCAGGCAGGATATCCTGGATGTCTTCGAGCAGTTATTCCTGCTTCGTGGGAGAGGGTTTGCTAAGCTCAACCAAGCCCTCCTGACCCTGCTGCCTAAGCGCGCGGATGCACAAAAGTTGGGCGACTACCGGCCTATTTGCCTGATCCACATCATGGCCAAGCTATTCGCGAAAGTTCTGTCATTGCGCATCGCCCCCAAGCTGGACAGCCTAGTCAGCCGCAACCAGAACGCATTCATTGCCGGACGCTCCCTCCACGACAACTTCATGCTCGTTCGGCAGTCTCACCGGATGCTTCATGCTCAAGCTCGATCTCACGCGGGATTTCGACTCCATATCTTGGCCGTTCCTCTTCGAGATGTTGCGCCAATATGGGTTTGGGGACAGGTTCAGGGAGTGGATAGCCATCCTCCTTTCCTCGGCCACCACGCGGGTCATGCTCAATGGCGTGCCTGGCCCCCCGATTTGGCACCGTCGCGGGCTGCGTCAAGGGGACTCCACATCACCGCAGCTATTCGTCCTCGCTGTCGACGCGCTGGGCCGCCTCATGCATCGGGCGCTCCAGGCCGGCATACTTCGGCGGCTGCACCCCGACGTACTGTTCTGGCCGTCTCACTATACGCCGATGATGTGATGCTGTTTTGCCATGCTGAGATGGATGAGGTGCTCGCGGTGAAGGGCATCCTAGGTATTTTTTAGGCCGCGTCGGGCTTGCAGGTCAACTATGGCAAGAGCTCGGCCACGACCCTACACGGCGACGAGGAGAGCGCTGCCCTGCTGGAGGCGTTGGGCTGCCAGGTGGCGAACCTGCCCATCACCTACCTGGGCATACCGCTCACCACCAGACGACCCACAGCAGCTCAGATGCAACCGCTAGTCGATGCTGTGGCTGGCCGCCTCCCGACATGGAAAGCATGGCTCATGAACAAAGCTGGGAGGTTGGCATTGGTCAAATCGGTCCTCAGCGCGATCCCAATCCACCAGATGCTCGCCCTGGCACCCCCGAAGAAGACCCTGAAGCAACTAGAGAAGATCCAGCGCGGCTTCCTCTGGGCTGGCCGTGCGGCTGCTCAGGGAGGACACTGTCACGTTAACTGGCGCGCGGTCAGTCGGCCTCTCGCACTAGGAGGGCTGGGCATCCGAGATTTGGAGCGCACTGGGCTAGCACTTCAGCTGCGGTGGCTCTGGCTATCTAGGACGGGCGCCGACAGTGCCTGGAAAGGCCTGGACCTGCAGTTCTCCAGTGAGGAGCTCGGCCTCTTCTATGCCTCCACCTTCATGGTGCTAGGTGATGGCCGCACGGCGCTGTTTTGGGAAGACCGATGGCTGCATGGGCAGTCGATTCGCGAGCTAGCACCCCTGCTGTACCTATGCATTCCCAAGAACAGGAGAAGGGTGCGGACGGTGGCGGATGGCCTCGCCGGCAACGCGTGGGCCCGAGACATCCGCGGTGTCGTGGGGCTGCAAGAGATTGGCCAATACCTGACGACATGGCAGCGCGTCACGCACACCGCCTTGTCCGCCGAGCCAGACAGGCTTGTCTGGAAATGGACTGCTAATGGAGAATACTCGGCGCGTTCATGCTATCAGGCCACCTTCCACGGATCCCTCGCTTGCCATTCCTGAAAGTTAATCTGGAAGGGATGGGCTCCGCCGAAGGTCAAGTTCTTCCACTGGCTTGTGAACCTAGACCGATGTTGGACCGCGGACAGACTTGCCCGTCGCGGCCTACCTCACCACGCCCGATGCCTGCTTTGCGACCAGGAGCCAGAGACCATTCACCACCTGCTACTGGCATGTCCCTTCGCGCGGCAAGCCTGGCACGAGGCTCTTTCCTGGCTGCGCTTACCAGCCCCCACACCGGAGCAGGATATCTCCATTCAGGACTGGTGGATTAAGGCGAGAGATGCAACACCACCATCACTGCACAAGGCGCTGAGGTCCACCACACTGCTGGTTCCATGGATGATCTGGAAACATAGGAATGCGTGTGTATTTGATCATGCCACTCTGTCGCTCCCCGAGCTCGCGGATGGGATCAGAGATGAGATGAGATGTTGGGCTAGAGCTGGGGACAAGGGGCTTAGGGTAGTCTTACCCCCATCCTGGGATGTCCATTGAGTTGCTTGTAATCTGTAATCTGTTGTAACCGTCTCCTCTGAGACTGACTTTCCCTCTTTTCAATACAAAGAAACGCACATCTCTGCGTTTTCTCGAAAAAAAAAAAAACACCCCCTCTCACGTGTGACGCGAAAAGTCAACACGTGAATAGACTCAAAGGTATGGCTAAAGAGACCTATACGTGGACAAAGGGGGACGACAACAATTTCTATATAAATTGCGAAAGCCAGGACTTGAACTCAAGACCTTAACTCTGATACCATGTTAAGCTTCATGCACTAGCCAACACAACCAAAAGTCCGAATTGAAAGGGCTAGGCAATCCACATATACACTTCAACAGTGGCAACATGCACACCAAGCAGCTAGCAATGATGCGTCAAGGCATTCCTTGGGGCCTCATGTTGAGCGTCATTAGCATGGCCGTTGACGGGGAGTTGCCGGAGATTGAGTTTATGTTATTTATTGGAGTAGAGGCACGTGATGACGATGTGCTCCGATCTATGATCGGAGAAAGAAGAAGAAACACCGAACAAGCGGCCTACAAGAAAATTTGACGCGAGATCTAATCTACGAGTTGCGCGGGCCCCGGCGGAGATCGATCTCCCCGAGGGTGGCACGGCAAAAGCGGTGGGTGGCTAAACCCTAGATTGAGGAACGAAACCCTCTGACACCATGATAGATGATAAGATGTAGCAAAAATATTAATTGATTGTATTGAGACTCGTGGGCTGTTTATAGAGGTACAAGACTTGGAGGTCAAGAAGCATACTAGATGTATATTCCTATTATCCTACAAACTATGACAGAAATGCCAAATCTTATCTGCAACACTTAGTAAAAACTCCTAGTAATAATATGATTTTTGTTCTCTTTTGTATAGGGAAGCCCAAAATAAGTAATATTGCATAATCTGATTTAAGCATAGCAAACTCTGAAAGAGATGCCAAATGTTATTTGCAACACTTCTTAAAAATGAAAATATCCCACCAAACAATAATCTCAAAGATCTACTTACCATAATTTTGGGTCATTCGGTGTAATGGAGAGCCGTGTATTTATTAGACTAACTGCATCAGCAACTTTACCCGATAATCTGCCAAATAATAAGCCTGGTTATTACAGGGCGGTCAGCTGAAAGGACGTGAGTTACTTTGCACATGGAAATGCATACCGATAGCAATAGATAAGATTATCCCACAATTCGAGATCTTTGAAAACATTCAGGGCTTCTCCAAGTAAACCACAACTTATCAACAGTTCACCATATTCTCTGAGTTCACAAGAAGAAAAGTAAGTCGCATTTAATGACTGGTGTTGCTGCAAAATGTATGAATGCTTGGGCATGTCAATACATACTTCCTTAATGCAGGAAGAGTCGGCGTGTGGACTCCAAAAACCAATCTGGCTCTTTCTGAAGCCACTGGAAATTCTTTGTTTGTTTCTTCAATCTAAGGAAAGCATCAAATTGCACGTTAGCAGCAGCATTTGTATTGAACTTATTAGCACACAGACAAATACTTGCCCTTTGGAATAAGATCCAGCACTCGCTGATGAATCTGGTCCTAATTAATGCATGCACTACATGGCTGTCATTAGCATATTATCTTGACAATAACGAAATGAAAACGCACACATTACTGCGGAATTTTTGATTAGTTGTAAATTTTGCACATGTGAGAACTTTCTGCACAAAAGAAAATTCTTAATATAAAATGTAATTTTTAATGTAAAATATGCTCCAATTAAATGAAATGGGATTTAAAACCCACTTAGAATGTGCATTGCATGTTGCATGGTGGAGTGACACTCCATGTCCAGATCAAACAGTTGTTGCTAGAACAAGATAGCAAATCCAACAGCTACAAAAAAAATTGATCATGTGGCGCATTGTAGAGGCAGAAAAATATCAATTAATGCTTGATAGTGGGTTTGTCTATATAAGATATATATATCTGATCAAAGAAAATACTGCCTAAAGTAGTGTGAACCAAGTAGGTAGTATTTTCACGGAAATTCAAAGGTGTATCAAATGTCAAAAGAATATGAGAAACTTAAAGACATGCAGACGTCAAGTCTTGTTGGCGCTTTAAAAAAATTGTGAATGTCAAGTCTATAGCATTCAATTTGATTTATTTCTGTCTAAGGCACAAATGTGTCCTTGGTTCATGGAAATTTATGAGCACAAGGCATGAACATTTATGAGTACAAATAATTGGGAATTAATTGACAAGTTTGTGTATGTCGTACGAATTTACTGCTCATCCTGGGAGCCATTTTCCCTAACTCGTATTTGCAAGGCAGTGTTCACTTCAAGCTTTACTTTTGTTTGTACTGGTGGGACAACACTGCTTGGGCTGGGGAATCAGGGGTTGGGAGAACGATCAGAGGATTAAGAACCGGAAGATGTGAGAAGGAGAATAAATGCCTAGAAGGGAAACAAGAATTCAGTCAACCAAGTCCCCAGGATATAGCTAAGCTAATAGACTACTCTCGTCCACACTCACACTGCCTGTTACAAATAACACCGTAAATACCCAAGTGTTAGCAAAGCTCGTGTTAGAGGTCCAAAGGCGTGTGATGATCTACCAAGGGCAAGCATCATACCAAGACAAGACCAGGAGATTAGTTAGTAAGGTTCGGCAAACACGCTTACATCCCAAAGCATGAATTCATGCACTCTTACCCCATGGATGCAACACAGCCGCCTGAGAGCCGGCACCCGTCTGCCTGATGCTATTTGTCGTCTCAAGTTACACTGGGTGGTAGCTATTATTGAATAAATAAATAAAACATGGAAATTAAGTAAAACCTACGCAACCAACCTAAACTGCTAAATCAAATCTTAACTGTCATTTAAGAGAATAAGTATCAACGGTGATACAGAGTAACGAAGGAACTGAAGACAGTCTAATAACAAAAAAGCAAAATTCATGAAGAGCTAAGAAAAAATTAGACCTACCAAGATGAATGTAGTATATCTGAAACATTGAGGAATTTGCACTTACCAAATTCTCCATCATTAACAGCGCACGCTGTTTTGTCCGACTGCGGGTGGACTCCCACCTAATACGCAGAAAATCACACAAGCTCCTGATCTGAATGAGACAGAGACCTGAATGAGACAGAGCAGACCTGAAGTAACTACAGTTAAATACTGAAGCAACTTTGGCTACGATTTACTTACACTATGTCTACAAAATTAGTGTAAAGATATGACATTGAAGTATTTTGCAAGACAAATACAATAGTATCATTCATATATGCGTTAGTGGTAGATGACGTCCACTGAACATCGTAAAAAAGGCTCTTCTATTTTGGGGAGGGAGTAAGAAATAAAAACAAAGTTGTATACAGAGCAATCCCCAAATTGGGGAACAATCTTTTACCTATTTGTGTGCACATGTTTCCAGAAATTAATTAAGATAAGATTCAAACCTACCGCATAGCACGAATCATGTTGAGAATCAATTGACTCTATGTATGGTGCCATCTCCCATCCTACGTAGAAATAAAATGCATGAAACCAAAAAGAATCAGTTAAGCATGCTCAATTTTAAGCGAACACATAGATGAAAAAAATATTATATGAAGATATAAATATTGGGGTATATAGAGTATTGAGAACAGGTCAAATTAACATAAAAATAGATTGAAGTTAGAAATGTGCATACATGCTAGATGGGATAACGAAGGGGATAACGAAGAGATGGCACATCAGAGGAAGACACCACATCACTTGAAGATACATGATAAGTATCAAAAGAAGATGTGTTGTCAAAAGAAGATGGCACATCAAGAGAATAAAGCATTGCATAGAAAATCATAGTCTACGACAACTGACGGCGAAAGAAGCTCGATAGTTAAGGCACGACGGGCGCACATAGACAATGCAGAAAGAGTCCAGAAAATCCTATAGAAAACAACAAGAGCAAGTAGGCCCCAAAAGTTGTATAGAAAGGATCGGAACCGGAGAAAGGCCGACGGACAATGGTATGGTGGACTTGCATGACGTGAGAAACACAAAATATCAATGGATTTGATGGACGCGGCGGAAAACAAGTTAGCTAAAAGCTAGGAAGCATACACGACACAACGATGGAAAATTCATTGTGTATGCGGGAACGAAGCAGAAGCTAGCCCGCTGCCGGCCACGTACGTGACGGAAAGGCAGCAGCTAGCATGCATGAGCGAACGCAACAGCAAAGCAGTAGCTAGCACAGCAGCCTCAACGCAGCAACACACATGCGGACGTGCGAGAACAAAGCTGCAGCCAACCATGAGAAGCACATGCGGATGGCAGGACCAGACCAGGTGGAGTGGAGCCGTCCTGAGGTGCAGAGCAGCCGCTAATGAATCGGGACAGCAATCATCATGCGGCGGCGGCGGTCTTCCTAAAAGGGACGATCTTCCAGACGACAGACTTGGAGAGCACCCAGCTGGAGCACATGCCGGCGTAGGAGAGTTGCACGGGCGGGCGAGGGAGACCTGCATGGAAATCGGCAGGGCGACTTTGACCAGGACGGTGGCGATCTGCAGGGTGATGGGATCCGCAGCACACCGATCCAGAGGCAGCGTTCACATGGCCGGCCCAATCTCCTGATCTGGCGCGTGAAGAGGGAGGGAAGGCAGCGTGAGTTGGACAGATGAAGATGACGACATCGTGAGGGGAAGCAGCGTCCGGACAAGAGGTGGTGGGTGGCGGCGCGAAAATTGGATCGGCACGAGTTGCGGCGCCAAAAAAAGTAACTAAGCTCTAATACCATGTCAAGAAAGCAACTTATCTCTATTCAAGGCCCAAGGGGCATATATATATTACACAAGAATTGAGGTGTAAGGAAAGTAAATATAGACTGATAAGGACTCCTAGACCAATACTAATACTTCCTAACAAAAATTACAGAGTAACAGAGAATACTATGACAAACTATGAAACAAATGCTTTGATAATAAAAGGTTGTTTCTTCCCATTTTGTTTTTCCAATACCTTCAAGTATGCAAAACAAACTAAATGTCATTTGGAAATGATGCAAGTATATTCTGAACAGACGACGACAAAAATAACCTCTAATGTTCTACATTATGCTTTTACACTCAAGAATTTTAGCACCTTCACCCTTTAAGTAGTATGTACAATTATTTTACCATACCCCTTTTTATGTATAAATATGAATTCTAAAAATTCGCTAAAACCTATGAACCTTGCACAAACCACCAAACAATGTAGTATGTATACTACCTAAGTAGCCTTATGAGCTTCATAGTATAGATGCATACTCTGCAGTATGTTAGATACTACCTAAACTGTATGGAACACATGTACGTGGGTGTAACTTCAGCCGGTAGTAGAAAAAAGGTTTGAACACATGGATGTAACTTCACCCGGTACTGGCTAGATCCTATATATACACGGTAGGTTTAGAATAGCTATACCCCCTAGTAAAACAGTCCAAACTAAATTGCAGAGATTTTGGAATACATTGTTTACTACCCAAGTCACTATTTACTGCATTGTTCCGGAATTACTACATTTGGTACACTATTTTACTATATTTTGTACTGTTTTACACTTTTACTAGGGGAATAAGCTATTCTAAGCTTAGGCTTCATATATATATATAATATAAAATATAGTATGAAAAATAGAAGGTTCAACAATAACCAGACAAAAGAGCAAAGGCAAACCACAATTAAGGAACAGCTAAAAGAGACTGCAAGATAATCAACAGCTAGAACTTCTTCAATCATATCATGCTTTAACATCTTGTTACAGTATATGTGGATTGCATTAGCCCTTTCCATTAGTTCGGACTTTTGGTTGTGTTGGCTAGTGCATGAAGCTTAACATGGTATCGGAGCTAAGGTCTTGAGTTCAAGTCCTGGCTTTCGCACTTTATTAAAAATTGCTGGTAGCCCCCCTTTGTGTCCACGTAGAGGCCTCTTGAGTCATACGTGAGTTTCGCGCGCCGTCGCCTTTCTTCCGGTTGCACGTGTTGACTTGTCTTCTCCATCACACGTGAGAGGGGGTGTTACAATATATGTGGATTGCATTAGCCCTTCCATCAGTTCGGACTTTTGGTTGTGTTGGCTAGTGCATGAAGCTTAACACATCTAACAGTTTTTGAAATCATTATTGCAAAACAGGACATTTTTTGTGACTCGGTAGTAGAACACCCTATTTGTGAACCGAGAAAAGAAAAATGGTACCGATCGTATGTTTAATATTTAAAACGGACCAGATGTATCTTGTACTGTCCAGAAGAAATGAAAACACGAGCGTACCTAACATTTCATCACCCCGACTCCTCCGACTCACATGTAAACATTGTGCAAGTACAGCAGCCTGCTGGACCAGAGTTAATGATATATGTGTGCTTCCACTATTCGAGTCATTCACATTTTCTGCAAGCAAAGGCGTTCTTAGTATATCACAAAATTCATCACTTTCACCAGGAACAGAGCTCCTCATCTTTCTCAAAGCCACAACATCATCCGGAGCTCCTCTTTGTTCTGTTGTTTGCCCCTCATCAGCTGCTGGTTTAGTGGTCTTTGTAATCAGTACCATTTGGGACTTCGCATCCACCTATACCAAAGAATTGATCATTTCAAAAAGATTAAGGATAATTATTCCATATATGTTATGAAACAGCAACATGAATGATAGAAATGAAATACAGTAGCATTTAAGTATATATGTGATGTATACATCATTGTTTTCTCATTTTCTAACAAGGTCCTCAAAAGAGTCTGACTAAGAGCGAATCAGGTGGCAAGAAGGAAGTCAATCAATACATTCATTTGAAAAGCATTTTTTGCAAAATGAAATGGTCCTCTATCATCAAGCTCCAGAAGCTAAAATAGAAACAGGAAGTGCCACGAGGTCAACCACAATATACCTGGTGTATTGTTCGAAAACCAAGAATCCCTGTGAGGGAAAGATGAATCCCACATACCTCTTGAGCACTATCCAGATGCAACCTATACAAATAGAAAAGCCATAATTCTTTTAAGACAGTATTATGCACAGATCAGCTACAGATTTTCTGTTCCCCCTGCCATTCAGCATACGGGTTGAATAAATCAGCAAAGTTTCGGTACCCTATGATAGTAAATCAGTTATGTATGCATCTAAAAGTACAATACAGATAAGCTATCAAACATTCATGGAAGATACTTCTATAGAGAATATTTGTTTCCAAAAACATGTCCCTGGATGTGTAATAAACTTTTTACAGTTATAGGCTCGTGCTTTAAGTCAGTCTAGACATGTTATGCCCAGCATTTTAACTTCACAGTAGCCTCTGAACATCCCATGTAGTGAGAAATAGAATTTTGAGTGTCTGACGTACAAGATATTTGACTTCTTATCAACTATCCACTATGCAAGTTATTTCTAATTGTACACTAACTCTGAACATCCCATGTAGTAAGAAATAGTATTTTGAGTGTCTGACAAACAAGACATTTGACTTCTTATCAACTACTCCCTCCGTCCCATAATATAAGATCATTTTTGACACTATCATAGTGTCAAAAATACAAGATCATTTTTCACACGATCTTGTATTTTTGACACTATGATAGTGTCAAAAATGAGCTTATATTATGGAACGGAGAGAGTATCTACTATATAGGTTATTTCTATTCGTACACTAACTATCTACTTCATTTTAGATTAACCTAAGAGAAATTAACTAGTGATATATTGGATAGCAACAATTGGGCATCACTGTTTGACATCTATACATAAAAATGTCTTGATGCATTCTTACTGTTATTCAGTTTACCACTAGTGATCCTGAATAATCGCCTTAGGCATAGATTCTCGTGAGAACACAAAAGGCACACATATCCTCTACGAAACTTGTAATATGATTTCTTACCTTGAAGCATCAACTCGACCATACTTATACTCTGCAAGTCCAGCTTCTAAAAGAGCAGCTGAGACTAAGGAAGAGCCTTCTCCATCACCTAAGAAAGAACCCCAGTAGCTAGAAACCATTTCAAGTTCACCAAAGTGGGCCAACATTTTATTTTTGTACACCTGTACTTGATCAAACAAAGAGGATGATAGCTCATCTAAAATATTCTGCTGGGACATGGACAATCTGCACAGCCACCATGATACACTCCAAAAATCATAGTCTAGGCTCTTTATGCTTGTCAACAGAAGTTCCGCAAAGACAATGAACTGCACGATAACAAGATAAAAGCTAAGATTGCTAAAAAAATGAGATACACTGTATTTTTCTGAATTTATGTCAAGAATCAATCACAACGCCCGACCAAAGGTACCCTCATACAACACTAACTGTAAGTTCTAACCTTTCAAAAATTATGCATTTAATAAGCCCCAATTCCAATGAAAAGGCGATCCAAGAGATGGAACAACAACACTGCTAACATCCAATACTCCCCTCCAACCCAAAAAGAGATGTATTCTGACTTGTTAAGACAAGACTTTGACCAACAGTTACTCCATTAATATGCTATAGCCTTGTCTTACGAAACAAATATGCCTCGCATTTGGGATGGAGGGAATACTGAATTAAATTGAATTCCTAAACACTAGAGTAATAGTACATGCACCAATTTTGTTAATCAAAATGAGCATTAGCCTGCTTAACACTTCTTCGCATGTCCATAGCTACTCACCATCTAGCGTCATCAGACATATATGTGTCAATGTCATTATGTGTTTCGTACGTGTTATGTGCGCAAAAATGAGTAATTCATACAGGTCAAGCTTCATCCGGGATGGTTATATCTGTCAAATGAGCTAACAATAATCTACATTATAGCTCGTAAAGATACCTATAGCCCCAGTGTATTGCCAAATTATGAGATATTTCAACATAAAGCAACTATCTACAGACATATCACAGAAAAGGTGCAAGAGAGTATAAAGAAATAAAAACTGAAAGAAACTCCAATCGAGTAAAATTACAAAGAGCAAGCCACCTGAAAATATATACCTGCAAGAGCAAGAATTTCCCATGAACATGGGAACCAAAAGAAGCTAAATGATGGGAAGCCCATGCCTCCCATTTGCCTCCAGGATCACTATACCACCTTTCGTCCAATGATGAGGTCCGGAAAGGAACGAATTTCCCATGAGCATGTGAATCAAAGGAAGCCCATTGATCCTGCTTGCCTCCAGCATCACTATACCACCCGGCATCCAATGATGTACTAATAAAGAAAGGAAGGGGTGGATATTTTCCTGGAGGCCTGCAAATAGTTGGAAACAAACTCAAATAATTATTAGCCGCATTAGCATATAGTGCTAGAGAATTTCCAAATGTCTGGAGGCTTGACGAATACACTAAATGAAGTTTTTACACCAAACGATCTAAATCAACCGGATGTAAACATCCTACGCGCCAGCCACGTCCACCGCTTGCCACGTGCCCACGAGCATCTCTCACCCATCCACCTCCTTTCTCTTCTTCACCCACCACCGCTTTCTCTCAGCCATTCGTTCCTTCTTACCTTATCCTCCTTCTCTTTCCTTCTCCAACGCCAAATCTCGCCGAAAGCAGCCACCGGACAGCTCCGCCAGGAACACCAGGCTGATGTTCAAAGGAAGGGGGAGGGGATGCTGCAGGCTGGTGAGGCGTCCGAGTAGTGTGTTTTTACGAGCTCGCATGTTCCTGTGATGACGGCTCAGGCTGGCCTGTCGCTGCTGCAACGCCGCCGCCATGCCGCGAACTAGTGCCGCGTCGACGGCTCAACTACATGATGTATGCTGCGATGGTGGCTCTGGCAGCTACGGTGATGTTGCGACGGTGATGCCATTCTGCGACGACGGCTCGATCTGGCTGCTCAGGTGATGCTGCGACGGCAGCACCGTGCTGGGAACAAGTGCTACTAAGGCGGCTCGGGCTGTGACGGCGATGCTGCGACTGCGCCGCCGTTCTACGAACCAGTGCTGCGACGGCAACTCAACTACTCCGACGGAGGCCCGGGGCTACTCTGGCGATGTTGTGATGATGACGTCATGCTGCGAGCTAGTGCTGCGACGGCGGCTTGATCTGCTCCCGCGATGCTGCGACGACGACGACGTCATGCGGTGCTGCGACGAATCAGCGACGTGCTGCGAGGCGGTTCTGCGATGGCGCTGCCATGCTTCAAGCAGATGCTGCAACGACCGGTGGCGTGTTGTGAGGCGGTGCTGTGAGGGCGTTGCCGTGCTGCAAGGCCGAAGCTGCAAACCATGCAGCGACTGTCTGGCGAACAAAGAGAAGATCGGACGGCGGATGCTGAGCATCTGACGGCTATCGAGACGGATGTTGTTTGACAAGCAACAGGCAGATGACGCCTAGCACGCGCCAAGTAAGGGCATGTACAATGGTGTTATCTTAGGAGTGCCACATAGGATAAATGATGAGGTGGAGGAGAGAGAACTCGAAAAAAAGGTTTTGCGTTCTCTTATTTAAGAGAAGACAAGAGGTGATCTCTTAGCACAATATGTCTCACCATGTTTTAGGAATAATTAATTATAAAAGATAAAGCTAAGAGGTGATCCATTCTAGACTCTCTTTTTTGTCATCTCTAAATTACATGCAAAATTTATGAAAAGACTATCTTATCAATCAGTGTACATGTCCTAATCGATTTATCCATTCAAAACTTTACAAGGCATGCAACCATATGCTGAACAGGTTATCCCGTAATAATGAAATGATGTACTCCGATGCTATCGATTCACAACAGTTGAGCACCAACTCACCCTGTCACGTTCTGCTGCGTGAATGCGAGCAGCGCCGCCGCCGCTGCCGAGAGAACAAGCGCGCACCTGCACTCGAACCCCTCGTCCGCCGCCCCCCCTCCGACATCCCACAGGACGAACACCTCGGCAGCGGCAGCGAGGTGGCCGTAGAACTGCGCAGGGGAGTCATGGTCAGCCTCGGTTGAGGCAGAGGCGCGGAGGATGTGCGGGACAGCGCAGGCGAGCGCAGCCGCATAGTCCCCGAGCTCGACAGCGGCGAGGGCGGAGGCGGCGACGGGGCCGAGCGGATGGACTGGGGGAGGTGAAGGGGGCGGTGGTCGGGATGCTGCGGTGGGGAGGGTACAGCGCAGGAGGCGGAGCTCGGCCTCACGGAGGAAGGTGTGTGAAGGGCTGCATGCCGCCATGGCGGCGGCGAGTGGTGTGAGGCTAGGTTTCTTTTTTCGCGTAAAAGACTTTATTTCTTATAGGATGTCATATCTCTAATTAAAGGAGTACGTGCCGTCGTGATGGTTCAATCAGAGCTTCCCCCTCACGCCTACCTTACTTCGCACGGAAAAGGGCGCACAGCGACATATCTCTACTATTAAAGGAGTATCTGCCGTTGTGATGGTTCAACCAGGGCTTCCCCCTCACGCCTACCCTTACTTCGCACGGAGAAGGGCGCACGGCGACATATCTCTACTATTAAAGGAGTATCTGCCGTCGTGATGGTTCAACCAGGGCTTCCCCCTCACGCCTACCCTTACTTCGCACGGAGAAGGACGCACGGCGACATATCTCTACTATTAAAGGAGTATCTGCCGTCGTGATGGTTCAACCAGGGCTTCCCCCTCACGCCTACCCTTACTTCGCACGGAGAAGGGCGCACAGCGACATATCTTTACTATTAATGGAGTATCTGTCGTCGTGATGGTTCAACCAGGGCTTCACCCTCACGTCTACCCTTACTTCGCAGGGAGAAGGGCGCACAGCGACATATCTCTACTATTAAAGGAGTATCTGTCATCGTGATGGTTCAACCAGGGCTTCCCCCTCACGCCTACCCTTACTTCGCACGGTGAAGGGCGCACACAGACATCCCACGCCTCCATCTCCGCTCTCACCACCGATCCCCTCCTCGGGGTGACGCCCACGACCCACCCACGATCTCCCCTCTCCTCTCGCAAATCACCTGGTCTCATGTGCTCTCAGTAGCAGTTTCATCATTTGTTCTGCCCCTCTCTTCTCTTTCCCCTCCCTCCCAAGTATGCTTGTGCGTCCTACATGGCGCTCATGGCGTGCCGGCTGTATCACCATCACGCGGCCAACTTTCCGGAACCATCCCCGCGTCCCCACCCCCATCCACGGATCATGAGCTGAAGAGTCCATGTGCACCCGTCAGCTAGGTCGCACATCACCTCCTCCTTTGTTCCAAGAATGGATCCCTAGCGTCTCCGCTTCAGCACTTGTACACCCGTATCTGATGGTGCTAGGCAGGGGCTCAAGTTGCATGTGTCGCCGTCGACGAAAGATTGGTGTTTTTCCATCGTGCTTGACCAAAGAGAAACCATCGAGGACTTAGTTGCCATCCGTTGCATGCGACCACCATGCCAGCAAAGCTTCTGCGCTGCATGCTGCATAAACAGGTTGTTGTAAGCATGCTTCGTGTCCTAAATCCTCATGCCTAATTTTTTGTCTCAATGTTGAGTTCTCCTTGGTTTCTCTTGGTGATGCCTTATTCTCGGATTGGGTCTCGTGACCCTAAACCTGGAGACATACAGTATCGATGAGGACATGAGGTAGACACGTCGTTCAATTTATTTAGTGATCTCTACTATTAAAGGAGTATGTGCCGTCGTGATGGTTCAACCAGGGCTTCCCCCTCACGCCTACCCTTACTTCGCACGGAGAAGGGCGCACAGCGACATATCTCTACTTCTTTACTATTAAAGGAGTATGTGCCGTCGTGATGGTTCAACCAGGGCTTCCCCCTCACGCCTACCCTTACTTCGCACGGAGAAGGGCGCACAACGACATATCTCTACTATTAAAGGAGTATCTGCCGTCGTGATGGTTCAACCAGGGCTTCCCTCTCACGCCTACCCTTACTTCGCACGGAGAAGGGCGCACGGCGACATATCTCTACTATTAAAGGAGTATCTGTCGTCGTGATGGTTCAACCAGGGTTTCCCCCTCACGCCTACCCTTACTTCGCACGGAGAAGGGCGCACAGCGACATATCTCTACTATTAAAGAAGTATTTGTCGTCGTGATGGTTCAACCAGGGCTTCCCCCTCACGCCTACCCTTACTTCGCACGGTGAAGGGCGCACACAGACATCCCACGCCTCCATCTCCGCTCTCACCATCGATCCCCTCCTCGGGGTGACGCCCACGACCCACCCATGATCTCCCTCTCCTCTCGCAAATCACCTGGTCTCATGTGCTCTCAGTAGCAGTTTCATCATTTGTTCTGCCCCTCTCTTCTCTTTCCCCTCCCTTCCAAGTATGCTTGTGCGTCCTACATGGCGCTCATGGCGTGCCGGCTGTATCACTATCACGCGGCCAACTTTCCGGAACCATCCCCGCTTCCCCACCCCCATCCACGGATCATGAGCTGAAGAGTCCATGTGCACCCGTCAGCTAGGTCGCACATCACCTCCTCCTTTGTTCCAAGAATGGATCCCTAGCGTCTCTGCTTCAACACTTGTACACCCGTATCTGATGGTGCTAGGTAGGGGCTCAAGTTGCATGCGTCGCCGTCGGCGAAAGATTGGTGTTTTTCCATCGTGCTTGACCAAAGAGAAACCATCGAGGACTTAGTTGCCATCCGTTGCATGCGACCACCATGCCAGCAAAGCTTCTGCGCTACATGCTGCATAAACAAGTTGCTGTAAGGATGCTTCGTGTCCTAAATCCTCATGCCTAATTTTTTGTCTCAATGTTGAGTTCTCCTTGGTTTCTCTTGGTGATGCCTTATTCTCGGATTGGGTCTCGTGACCCTAAACCTGGAGACATACAGTGTCGATGAGGACATGAGGTAGACACGTCGTTCAATTTATTTAGTGATCTACTCTTTTTCCCAAAGTTGGATCCTTTTTCATGTGTCTTCCTCCTGCAGATGTGATCGTTGGTAGTAACTAAGGTGGATTGGTGCTTCATGAAGTTGACCAGGTTGGTGGTCATGCCGTGGTGGTATGCCAATTGCTTGCAGCATGCGTTCTCTATGAACACCAGCATTCCATAAAAACCCCAAGAGAAGTCGAGCAACAATGTAGGTATGTATGTACCGAGCATGTAGGAGCAGCCTGCAAGTTGTCGGTGTTCTTCAGGTTGCTCTTGATGTCCATGGTGAGTATAGATATCCTAATTTGCCATGGATTGAGTTCTAATTTCAATTATGAAGATTTTGTTTTGCAGAACTGTCGAACAACTTAAATTCACAAGTTGGCAACCTTTGAATGTGTAGAACAGTAGCGAGGAGATTATTGTCGACTGCCGAGCTTACAAACCACTATGGTGAGCATGCACACATCCGATTCCCTCTTCTAGACTGTCGAAACCATTATACCCAACTTACAAACCACTATGACTTCCATGTATAGCATGCTGGCTTTTTTACGTCCAGAAAAAGACTGTCCAAACAACATCTAAATAAATGTCAAATTTCAAGAGATATATACTTCTAACAAAGTCAAACATGCTACATGGACATCATTTTCTTAGATGGTACATAAGGCATGAATAATAATTGTAGGTTCTCACGTACTATATATAATGCAAGAGAAACTACATGGATGATATATCATTAGAAAAAATGAAAGAATTATGGTGCTATTAATTTGCTAGATTACTCCAATACAATGCTTCTCATAGTGTTGTAGTTCTATGATGCAAGCATATGTGTTCTAGAGCCTTTTTTGCGAGTGAACTCTGAAACATGTGGTTGAAGTAAATATTTCTACAATCAGAGAAAATCTTTGCATATTCAAGAGCAGACCGCAAGCAGATGGTGTGAAAACACAAGTTGCGCCCAAGAGCAGACAAAGCTTCACTACAGACTTCTACATAGGGACATGTGTTTTGCAAAGGTAATTGACATTTTTTCAATGATGCAAATAGAAGTTAAGAATTTAATACATGTTCTCATTGTGCCAACGATTTATGTGATGTCCATTGATTTGTTATTTTTTGTGCATTTTGTATGAAATTTATCACCAGCTTTTGATTTCTTTTTCCCGGTGAAAGCCCTTGCTAATACATTGTCATCTCCCGTTGTACTATATATGATTGTTGTGGAACGTTGCATGGAAAACAAAAAAATTCCTACGCGCACGAAGACCTATCATGGTGATGTCCATCTACGAGGGGAGATTTGGATCTACGTACCCTTGTAGATCGCACAACAGGAAGCGTTAAGTAACGCGGTTGATGTAGTGGAACGTCCTCACGTCCCTCGATCCGCCTTGCCTTGAGGGCCAAGGCCCCCTTCGTGCGCCGGCTAGGGATAGGAGGAGTCCTCCTCCAATCCTAATCCAACTAGGATTGGAAGGTGGAGTCCTTCTCGTCCTTCCCACCTTCCTTTTTTTTCTCTTTGATTTCTTATCCTTGGCACATAGGACCCTCTTGGGCTGTCCCACCAGCCCACCAAGGGCTGGTGTGCCACCCCTAGGGCCTATGGGTTTCACCGGGTGGGCTGGCCCCCTCCCAGTGAACATCCGGAACCCATTCGTCACTCCGGGTACATTCCCGGTAATGCCCGAAAACCTTCCGGTAATCAAATGAGGTCATCCTATATATCAATCTTCGTCTCCAGACCATTCCAGAAACCCTCGTGACGTCCGTGATCTCATCCGGGACTCCGAACAACATTCAGTAACCACACATATAACTCAACTATACTAAAACATCGTCGAACCTTAAGTGTGCAGACCCTGCGGGTTCGAGAACTGTGCAGACATGCCCCGATGTACTCCTCAGTCAATATCCAATAGCGGGACCTGGATGCCCATATTGGATCCTACATATTCTCCGAATAACTTGTCGGTTGAACCTCAGTGTCAAGGATCCAAGCAATCCCGCATGTCATTTCCTTTGTCCTTCGGTATGTTACTTGCCCGAGATTCGATCGTCGATATCCGCATACCTATTTCAATCTCGTTATCGGCAAGTCTCTTTTCTCGTTCCGTAATACAAGATCCCGTTGTTGGAATTATGCCCTAGAGGCAATAATAAATATAGTTATTATTATAATTCCTGTATCAAGATAATCGTTTATTATCCATGCTATAATTGTATTGAATAAAGACTTATATACATGTGTGGATACATAGACAAAACACTGTCCCTAGCAAGCCTCTAGTTGGCTAGCCAGTTGATCAAAGATAGTCAGGGTCTTCTGATCATGTACAAGGTGTTGTTGCTTGATAACTGGATCACGTCATTAGGAGAATCACGTGATGGACTAGACCCAAACTAATAGACGTAGCATGTTGATCGTGTCATTTTGTTGCTATTGTTTTCTGCGTGTCAAGTATTTGTTCCTATGACCATGAGATCATATAACTCACTGACACCGGAGGAATGCTTTGTGTGTATCAAACGTCGCAACGTAACTGGGTGACTATAAAGATGCTCTACAGGTATATCCGAAGGTGCTCGTTGAGTTAGTATGGATCGAGACTGGGATTTGTCCACTCCGTGTGACGGAGAGGTATCTCGGGGCCCACTCGGTAATACAACATCACACACAAGCCTTGCAAGCAAAGTGACTTAGTGTAAGTTGCGGGATCTTGTATTACGGAACGAGTAAAGACACTTGCCGGTAAACGAGATTGAAATAGGTATGCGGATACTGACGATCGAATCTCGGGCAAGTAACATACCGAAGGACAAAGGGAATGACATACGGGATTATATGAATCCTTGGCACTGAGGTTCAAACGATAAGATCTTCGTAGAGTATGTGGGATCCAATATGGGCATCCAGGTCCCGCTATTGGATATTGACCGAGGAGTCACTCGGGTCATGTCTGCATAGTTTTCGAACCCGCAGGGTCTGCACACTTAAGGTTCGACGTTGTTTTATGTGTATTTGAGTTATATGGTTGGTTACCGAATGTTGTTCGGAGTCCCGGATGAGATCACGGACGTCACGAGGGTTTCCGGTATGGTCCGAAAACGAAGATTGATATATAGGATGACCTCATTTGATTGCCGGAAGGTTTTCGGAGTAACCGGGAATGTACCGGGAATGACGAATGGGTTCCGGGTGTTCACCGGGGGGGCAACCCACCCCGGGGAAGCCCATAGGCCTTGGGGGTGGCGCGCCAGCCCTTGGTGGGCTGGTGGGACAGCCCAAGAAGGCCCTATGCGCCAAAGGATAAGAAATCAAAGAGAAAGAAAAAAAAAAGGGGGAGGTGGGAAAGGAGAGAAGGACTCCACCTTCCAAACCTAGTTGGATTCAGTTTGGAAGGGGAGGACTTCCCCCCTTGGCTCGGCCGACCCCCTTGGGGCTCCTTGAGCCTCAAGGCAAGGCCCCTCCCCTCCCACCTATATATACAGAGGTATTAGGGCTGATTTGAGACGACTTTTCCACGGCAGCCCGACCACATACCTCCACGGTTTTTCCTCTAGATCACGTTTCTGCGGAGCTCGGGCGGAGCCCTGCCAAGATCAGATCACCACCAACCTCCGGAGCGCCGTCACGCTGCCAAAGAACTCATCTACCTCTCCGTCTCTCTTGCTGGATCAAGAAGGCCGAGATCATCGTCGAGCTGTACGTGTGCTGAACGCGGAGGTGTCGTCCGTTCGCACTAGATCGTGGGACGGATCGCGGGACGGTTCGCGGGGCGGATCGAGGGACATGAGGACGTTCCACTACATCAACCGCGTTCACTAACGCTTGTGCCGTGCGATCTACAAGGGTACGTAGATCGGAAATCCCCTCTCGTAGATGGACATCACCATGATAGGTCTTCGTGCGCGTAGGAAATTTTTTGTTTCCCATGCGACGTTCCCCAACACCCATGACTTACACTTAGTCACATTGCTTGCAAGGCTTGTGTGTGATGTTGTATTACCGAGTGGGCCCCGAGATACCTCTCCGTCACACGGAGTGACAAATCCCAGTTTTGATCCATACTAACCCAACGGACACCTTCGGAGATACCTATAGAGCACCTTTAACGTCACCCAGTTACGTTGTGACGTTTGATACACACAAGGCATTCCTCCGGTGTCAGTGAGTTATATGATCTCATGGTCATAGGAACAAATACTTGACACGCATAAAACTATAGCAATAAAATGACACGATCAATATGCTACATTCATAGTTTGGGTCTTGTCCATCACATGATTCTCCCAATGATGTGATCTCGTTATCAAGTGACAACACTTGCCTATGGCCAGGAAACCTTTACCATCTTTGATCAACGAACTAGTCAACTAGAGGCTCACTAGGGAAAGTGTGTTGTCTATGTATCCACACATGTATTTGAGTTTCCAATCAATACAATTCTAGCATGGATAATAAACGATTATTATGAACAAGGAAATATAATAATAACTAATTTATTATTGCCTCTAGGGCATGTTTCCAACAATGATTGTGAAAGATGCAGTTTTTAGTGCAACTACATCCTCCAACAAGGTGCATTGAATGCATTATAGGACTTCAGACACAAAGATGGATCCATTATTGTGAAGATGAGCAAACAGTTGAATGTTATGGAAAGAAAAAAAATCCAGAACAGGAACATGATGAGATGGTTCAGGCACGTCACAACTCCAATAACAAGTAACTATAGTAATATCTAAATATTTCACTTCTCTAAAATGTTTGTCTTATTTTACTTTTTATCAGTCAAGCGTGAGCAACATTTTTGCTATATCGGGATGTACTACTTCCAGTTGGTGTATTCTTGGCTATACATGGGAGTTAAAAAAATGCACACTCCTTTCTTTGCTGCATGATTGTAGATGGCTACCAACTTGGAAAAAATTTAACCTTCAGTAAATATAGATGTATTTTGTACGTGCAGGTTTGATGCATGATTGCAGATGCATATGTATGTTTCAGCTTGTGCAAGACAAGTGTATGTGTATTACCAATAATTACTACTTCATTTATGAATGGCACCTTGTATGTGCATGACAAGTGCGTTATAAATTAGTATCATGTTGCCTGCACATTGAGCTTCTCATGTTGCCTCGCAAATCAGAAAGCATGTCTTGGGTTCAGGGTAATATTGAAATTTGCGGTGATCTAATCATATGCTTTTCGGGTTGAACATCTTAAACTAACTTGCATACATCTTGGCTCTAGATTTCTGGTTTGTATTTGTCCATCATGAAGACACGACGCCCATAGATCTTGATTTGTTAAGCTTATTTCTGCTCTCAAGGAGGTCAAATGGCCCCTCTTGGGAAAGAAAAGGACAGTCTTGAAATCGAGCTGCCCCGTCACAGAGAAGTGCTTGAACGCAATATGTTCCTCCTCCGTCATTTGAAAGATATATGAAAACTTCCATGAGAATTGACACGAAGGTCAAACATTTTGTAGTAGATATACCTCTTCTATAGATCTTTTTTTCTTCGGGTTTGGGAGTAGTCTATGCCTTTAGTGAGAGTATATTTTTCAGAAAATAAGATTTTATTATTTATTTCTATACTCAACGGAGTTCATGTTTCCCATTTTTTCAGTTGCGAGAGGTACTTTTTAATTTTCCCTTCATATAGCAATAGGAGGTATTGCTTAAGTCTCCTTTCAACTATATCATAAAAAGAGATTGAAATAATATTTTGAAACGACAAAAATGCTCCCGATGTTCCATATTAGTTGTCGCTAATTTAGTACAAGTTTATACTAAATCAACCTTAACTAATATGAAATGGAGGGAGTAATGGAGTATAATATATAAAAGTACAAGATTGAAAAGAATTCTCACAGAAGATGGCGAGGAAAAAGGTGAAGGGAAAGATAATATGATTGCCTGGAAAGAAGGAACAGGGAGAGAGAAACAATTTCTCGTACAGGAGTCGGAACAATGAGTTGGTATAGTTGACACATATTTTTAACTTGAAAAGTTATTTAATCACTTTTTTTATTCCGTGGCAACACACGAGCATTTAGCTAGTCATTTATAAGAAGAAGAGAAATCAAATCTGGGGTAGAATTCTCCACGATCGGCTATCAAATGAATGTCTAGCTAGACTATCAATAACTTGATTCACTTTTCTAAAACAATGTTTATAAAAAATCCTTGTAAAATCCATAGCCATATGCTTTTACACTCTAAAATTAAAGCCGCATCAGCTCCTAGGTGTGAGGCTAGGGTTTAGAGACCGAGAAGGTATGTATCGAGGCATGTATAGCACCAGCAGTTTAGATGCGTATATCTTTTAGATTTAGATTGGGTCAGAGCTGGCCAAACAGATCGGGCCAACCAGCCTAGCCCGCGAGCACGTTGACACGGTCTGTTATGGGCCTGACAAGCCTCAGACTGGGTCTGGGTCTAGAGGATGGGCACACGGGCCAACAAGACATGGTACGGCCCGGTTTTTTTTTCAAGTTATGCAATAATTTATTTATACAATACAAAACAAAAGTATTTCATTATTTTTTGTTTCATGTTTAATTATAGAACTATCGAACACTTGTACAATGCACATATGAAGATAAGGAAAAACAGACGTTTAGGGTTTGTTCAAGAAGTTTTCTCACGTTACTTTTAACCCAAAAGAAGACAGAGTCCAACTCTCTCGCGTTCTGGACGCACATTCAGACTTAACACACATACCTCTCTCAAAACATCAACAACTTTTGCATCCGGACTCCGAAATGGTTAATTCTTTTTTTGTTGGAAATTAGATTTCATGTGCTTTCCAACCTAATCAGATTCACCTTAAAATTCGTCTGGAGCATGTAGATATTGATGAAACAATCTCACGTTGCACCAGAATCTGAGTCAAACTATAAGTCCAAAGGTGTTGCATCACCTCCACTTCTTCCCATGGGCCTTGTACGACCTAGGATTATTTTTAGGCTGCCTTGGTATGTGTTCCAACTTCCTTGGCCGCCACCCGTTGATCCTATATAAGTAGATCAATCTAGTATCTTTTTAGTTGGGTTTTGTTTAATTAAAAGTTAACCATTGCAATTTTGTGTACTTCGTTTGTGTCCAACGACCAGACCGGGACCGCTTTCGGAACCCTACATCTATTATACTTAATTTATATTCACTATATTCATATTGCTTTTATCATATTCTTGCTCGTTCTTCGATTGCTTGCAGGGATTGATCTTCGTGGTCAGGTTGATCATGCTTCGGCATGGTCAATAACCTCTCAAAGTTGGTTTAGCGATTGTTAAGGCACAACGTCGTTCACGTTTGTAGTCGAATCGTCAAAGTCGTCTCCACCAAATCGATATTTATCTTCTCATCGAAAGATCGGAACCCTTGCCTCTATCAAGTGGTATCAGTTTTCAGGTTGCTCGATGAGAATTTCAAGTTATCCCAAATTAGATTTGTTTTCTTACCCTTAGTCTAAGAAAAAGCCACAAAAAAGTTGGATCTATTCGTCATTTGTCCAAACTAGTCTGAGCCATTGCATTTTCTTTTCAGTGCTTGCATAGTTAAATTTCGGCTCCATCGTCGTGTCGAGTTGCTCGTCTTAGTGTTTGGTTCCATTAGAGTTTCGAGTTCTATTCACATTAGTCGCGCCACCGTTGTATCATCATCATCCCTTCCGTTGTTACCCACTACCATCCATCAATTTTCACCACGCGCTCCCATTGTTCATTGTCATTATCATACTTGAGGTCGTTCGCATCTAATCTTGATCCAATCTGCATCTTATGTGATTTGTTGGAGAGAAGAGGGAAAAAAGTAGAGAAAAAAAGAAAAAAAGTGAGAGAAAAATAGGAAGAAGAAAAAATAATAATAAATGTGAGAAAAAATAGACACAAGAGAAAAAACAAATTTCATCAAGCTAGTTCATGATTGTCACCTCCAATTCGGCTTCTAAATAGGACCTTTTGCCCTTTGAAGGTCGCGAACATAGTTTGTCAATATTTTCCAGGTCCATTCTCAAAAAATTTGACTCCTCATACAAACTAGGAATTGAGTGATTTTTTTTGCATTGGAAAGCTCAAGTCGGCAACATTCTTAAAGAAATCTTAGAAATTTGTCATAATATTTTTCACACAAAAATTGTAGAGAGAGTTTTGGTATATACTGCTTGGCGGTCATTTCCCATCATTATCTTTACTGTGTTTGTGGTCTTCGCTTAAATTTTTCTATCTCGAGCTACTTCATATTATTCATTTATGCTATTTATTCTTTGTCGTGACTCCGTTAGTGTTCTAGGATCGCATCTCTAGTACGGTTTAGCCTAAGACAAACACAGTACCGTCGTTGAGCGTTTCTTCAACATTGCATCTCTGAATTGATTATTGCTATTTTTATTGCTACCATATATTTAAGTCTTCCAAGGTCCACATATTTCTGCACCGTGCATACATATGTTCACCTGGTAATTGCTTTACTCAATCTTCGAAGATATTGACACCGTCGGTTGTCGGTCACCACCTGCTGCATGGTAAGAAATTGTAAGATATTAATATTTTATTTACTGTGAGCGGTTTACCACCCCATCCTAGTAGTTAATACTAACATTATTCTCGAATTTTGTTTTTGTTTTCTACTAATTATGATAGATTTCGGAGTTGGAAGTTCTAGGACGACGCACACATCTTCACGACCACGAGAGGTGCAACTACAGATAGAAGCATACGACCATGTTATCTCTCTACCTCCTTTTCATGGTAGATTTAATCCTGTTATGTATCTTTATTGGGAGCTTGAGATAGAACAAGTTTTTAGTCACTATGATTTTATGAACTTGAGAGATACGAGCTGTCACTCGAGAATTTACCAGGTTTGCTTCTGTTTGGTGGTGTATGTATTGTAAGAAAAACATTAATAATCAACCCACAACTTGGAAATATTTGAATTTTATAATGAGACATCAATTTGTTCCTCCTTACTATCGTCGTGAATTGCTTCGCAAACTAGAACAACTAAAACCAGGCAGTAACAATGTTAATTCTTACTACCTAGAGTTCAAATCTTGCATGCATCATTATGACTTAGATGAATCCGAGGATGAAACAAAGAATATTTTTTTTCATGGTTTAAACCATGACATTCGTGCAAAATTTCATTATATTCCGTGTTGCATTGCTGGCATGTATGTTCGTGCTTGTACCTTTGAGAAACAAATGTAGGAAGATGCATTAGGGGACTACGACAACTGCTATTCGAGTTCATGCTCACCACCATTAGTTGTATCCTCCACCAATGCACCTGCTAGAGCGACCACACCTCAGATTATAAGAACGACATTGCCTCAAATCTATGGAAAATTACCATTATCCGTACCTACATCATCTGCATCATTGCGACAATTTAACACTAAAGGTATTGATGACATAACTTCACATGAGGATGATGAATGCTTTTTTGACTTGAATACATCATGTGTTGAGTTGCCTATTGATTTGAGCACAATACCTATTTTAGAGAATCGTGTTGTTGTTATGAATGTGTCATGTGGTCAAACAACTGAAGTACCAATGATTTTGAGTGCATCCACTGAATTAATTGTTGATGAAGAAGAACCATGTGAATCGATGAATAAATCAGATTTGGATCAAATATGTTTGAAAATAATTGTAACAATATTTAATCATTTTGATATGATCTCCAATCTTGGTGATGATTATGTGTCAAATGACTTGTTGCATGTTTGCTTATTTAAGCATGTTGTAGCATGCAAATTTTAAGCAATTAAAGTTTATCTACCAATGATGGGATGGTTTAATGATGAACATTGTCAATCTTTTGATATGAATAAGGGCTTCACTTATATGTCCAAACTAAGTTTAATATTTTCATGCCGTCTACTTCTTGTGATAATATTTGGATTTATATTTCATAAAATATATAAGTTACTCATGTATACATATTTCATATGTGCAAAAACCAAGGGAAATAAAAATGTATGACATATACATATACAACATGTACACCTTGTCTCTTTTGTTAAGCACATTTGAGATTAAGCAACGTCGAGGACGACTTTGTTTTCAAGAAAGGGAGGATGAGGAGGACATGGATACCTTGGATATGATAAAAAATATTGCATATGCATATTTACGTGAGGTGATTTCGATAAAAGTTATGCAATAATTTATTTATGCTATGCATAACAAAAGTACTTCACCATTTTTTGTTTCATGCCTAATTGCAGAACTACCGAACACTTGTACAATGCACATATGATGATAAGGAAAACCAGACATTTAGGGGCTGCTTAAGAAGTTCTCTGACGTCACTTTTAGCCCAAGAGAAGACACGGTCATAGTCTTTCACGTTCTGGACTCAGATTCAGACTACACAGACATAAGTGTCTCAAAATGCAAGCAACTTTTGCATCCGGACTCCGAATTGGTTGATTTATTTTTTGTTGGAAAGTATATTTCATGTACTTTCCAATGTTGGACTCACCTTTAAATTCGTCCGGAGCTTGGAGATATTGACGAAACAATATGACGCTGCACAAGAATCCGAGTCAAACTATAAGTCCAAAGGTGTTGCATCACCTCCACTTGGGTTCATCGGCCTTGTACGATCTAGGGTTAGTTTTAGGCTACCTTGGGATCTCCTCCCACCTCCTTGGCCGTCACCCTTGCTTCTATATAAGTAGATCAATCTAGTAGCTTTTTGGTTGGGTTTTGTTTAATTAAAAGTTAGCCATTACAACTCTATGTACTTCGTTTGTGTCCAACGACCAGAGCAAGACCGTTTTTGAAACCCCACATCTATCCTACTTAATTTATATTCGCAATATTGAGATTGTTTTTATTACATTCTTGCTTGTTCTTTTATTGTTTGAAGAAATTCACATTCATGGCCAGATTGATCATGCTCCGGCGTGGTCAATAACCTCCCAGAGTTGGTTTAGTGGTTGCTAAGGCGCAACTCGTGCATGTTTGTAGTCGTATCGTCAAAGTCGTCTCCACCAAATCGATATTTATATTCTCATCGAAAGATCTGGACCCTTGCCTCTATCACCACTCTTCATGGATTTTTGATGAATAAAGTTGGCTTTACCCCTCAAAAGAAACTTATATCATGCGGTCGTGCAATCCCTATTAAACACCCCCTCAAAAGAAAAGGTATTCCCTATTTGATGCAATGGTTCTTCCCTTTGTTTTTTTACATTTTTCTTTACTTCTTCATTGGTTTTCTTCGGGGTTTTTTCTTTTATATATTATGATTTTCTTCGGCTTTGATCGTATTATTCATTATACTCCACTTCCCTTTTTTGAACGGGTTTCTTTGTTTTTCGTTTTACTTGGTTTTTTTGTTTCTTCAGTTTACATGATCTATTTTTTCCTTCATACATGTTTGTGAGCACTTTTCCGAATACATGGTCAACATTTTCCAAATATATGTTAAACATTTTTTTATATATATGGCCAACACTTTTTCTATACATATTTAATATTTTTCAAATGCTTGATCACTTACTCAAGATATTTTTAAATGCTTGATTAACATTTTTACATATATATGATCAAGATATTTCATCATTTTAATAAATGGTCAAGATTTTTTCTATACACATTTAACGTTTTTCAAATGTTTGATCAACATTTTCCAAATAATTGTTCAACATTATTTTCAAATGCTTGATTAACATTTTTATATGCATGATGAAAAAAATACATGGTCAATTATTTTTCTATATACATTTAACATTTTCAAATGCTTGATTAGCACTTCAAATACTTTCTCAACATTTTTACAAATGCATGATTAACATTTTTATATACATGATAAAAAAACTCATCATTTTTATAATACATGTTCACCATTTTTTCTATACACATTTAACTTTTTCAAATGCTTGATTACCATTTTTCAAATACTTGTTCAACATATTTTTTGATTTTGATTGACATTTTGATATACATGATCGAATTTTTAATACATGGCCAACATTTTTTATATACACGATAAACAATTTTCAAATGAATGACTAACATTTTTTGAAATGATTTATAAAGTATTTTGTAATATAAAATATATGGAAATAAAACTAAAGTAAAAGAGAACAAAAAACATAATAAATAAGAGCATGTCATTTGGTCAGCGGCATGGTGACTGGACCGTATGGAGCTCGCATTGAGCGAGAGTGATGGAGTGAATATTCTCCTTTGCACGTGTCTACTTGTGCCTTTCGAAGATGGTATATTACTTGACCCTCCTACCTCGTACATACATAGGTGTGAGCGGAGCTTCGTACATGACGAGGAGGAGTTCAATCGCAAGAGAACGACTACACCGTCCACGAGTGAATCATGGAGATGGAGACGAAAGAGGACGCCGCTACTGAGCTACAGCGGTCGGACATTCGGCACCTGCGCATACGAGGAGCAACAGCAAACCCGAGCGGACGAAGTGCATCATCGACGAGACATTCGGCGACGCCCCGAACATCTGGTGCTACATCGATGGATCATACATCCATCCACCTGCTGGATATCCAACCAGAGGAAGCTAGAAGCGGAGCCCCAAAACTCTCGAACATCCGGCGCCTTATGTGAGGCCGGACATTAGGCCCCTGCGTGTGTGCGGGTTCGGGCAAGGTCCATGTATCTCCCCCTCACTTACCCTTTCGTGGACTAGCCTCTAAATACCCACCCCCTCCTCATTCTCATGGTTAGCTAATACTAGAATACACTAGATCTAGCTCATGTACCTCCCATTGTGGATCTACCCTCTGATGGGGAACGTCGCATGGGAAACAAAAATTTTCCTACACGCACGAAGACCTATCATGGTGATATCCATCTACGAGAGGGGATTTCTGATCTACGTACCCTTGTAGATCGCACAGCAGAAGCGTTAAGAAACGCGGTTGATGTAGTGGAACGTCCTCACGTCCCACGATCCGCCCCGCGAACCGTCCCGCGATCCGTCCCACGATCCGCTCCGATCTAGTGCCGAACGGACGGCACCTCCGCGTTCAGCACACGTACAGCTCGACGATGATCTCGGCCTTCTTGATCCAGCAAGAGAGACGGAGAGGTAGATGAGTTCTCCGGTAGCGTGACGGTGCTCCGGAGGTTGGTGGTGATCTAATCTCAGCACGGCTCTGCCCGAGCTCCGCAGAAACGCGATCTAGAGGTAAAATCGTGGAGATATGTGGTCGGGCTGTCGTGGCAAAGTTGTCTCAAATCAGCCCTAAAACCTGTGTATATATAGGGAGAAGAGGGGGAGCCTTGCCTTGGGGTCCAAGGACCCCCAAGGGGGTCGGCCGAGCCAAAGGGGGCAGTCCTCCACTTCCAAACCGAATCCAACTAGGTTTGGAAGGAGGAGTCCTTCCCCTTTTTCCCACCTCCTTTTTTTCCTTTTCTCTTTGATTTTCTTCCTATGGCGCATAGGGCCTTCTTGGGCTGTCCCACTAGCCCACTAAGGGCTGGTGCGCCACCCCCAGGGCCTATGGGCTTCCCCGGGGTGGGTTGCCCACCCTCCCGGTGAACACCCGGAACCCATTCGTCATTCCCGGTACATTCCCGGTAACTCCGAAAACCTTCTGGTAATCAAATGAGGTCATCCTATATATCAATCTTTGTTTCTGGACCATTCCGGAAACCCTCGTGACGTCCGTGATCTCATCCGGGACTCCGAACAACATTCGGTAACCAACCATATAACTCAAATACGCATAAAACAACGTCGAACCTTAAGTGTGCAGACCCTGCGGGTTCGAGAACTATGTAGACATGACCCGAGTGACTCCTCGGTCAATATCCAATAGCGGGACCTGGATGCCCATATTGGATCCCACATATTCTACGAAGATCTTATCGTTTGAACCTCAGTGCCAAGGATTCATATAATCCCGTATGTCATTCCCTTTGTCCTTCGGTATGTTACTTGCCCGAGATTCGATCGTCAGTATCCGCATACCTATATCAATCTCGTTTACCGGCAAGTCTCTTTACTCGTTCCGTAATACAAGATCTCGCAACTTACACTAAGTCACATTGCTTGCAAGGCTTGTGTGTGATGTTGTATTACCGAGTGGGCCCCGAGATACCTCTCCGTCACACGGAGTGACAAATCCTAGTCTCGATCCATACTAACTCAACGAACACCTTCGGAGATACCTGTAGAGCATCTTTATAGTCACCCAGTTACGTTGCGACGTTTGATACACACAAAGCATTCCTCCAGTGTCAGTGAGTTATATGATCTCATGGTCATAGGAACAAATACTTGACACGCAGAAAACAGTAGCAACAAAATGACACGATCAACATGCTACGTCTATTAGTTTGGGTCTAGCCCATCACGTGATTCTCCTAATGACGTGCTCCAGTTATCAAGCAACAACACCTTGTTCATAATCAGAAGACCCTGACTATCTTTGATCAACTGGCTAGCCAACTAGAGGCTTGCTAGGGACAATGTTTTGTCTATGTATCCACACATGTATATAAGTCTTCATTCAATACAATTATAGCATGGATAATAAACAATTATCATGAACTAAGATATATAATAATAACTAATTTATTATTTCCTCTAGGGCATATTTCCAATAGTCTCCCACTTGCACTAGAGTCAATAATCTAGTTCACATCACCATATGATTTCAACGAATCCAACACCCAGGTAGTTATGGGGTTTGATCACGTCTTGCTCGTGAGAGAGGTTTTAGTCAACGGTTCTGGAACTTTCAGATCCGTGCGTTCTTTACTAATCTTTATGTCATCTTATAGATGCTGCTACTACGTGCTATTCGGAAATGCTCCAAATATCTACTCTACTATATGAATCCGTTTCACTACTCATAGTTATTCGGATTAGTGTCAAAGCTTGCATCGACGTAACCCTTTACGACGAACTCTTTAACCACCTCCATAATCGAGAAAAATTCCTTAGTCTATTTAGTTACTAAGGATAACTTTGACCGCTGATCAGTGATTCAATCCTGGATCACTCTGTCTACCTCTTAACAGACTTGCTGCAAGGCACACATCAGGTGCGTACTCAGCATGGCATACTTTTGAGTCTACGGCTAAGGCATAGAAGACGACCTTCGTCTATTCTCTTTATTCTGCCGTGGTCGGGTTTTGAGTCTTGCTCAAATTCACACCTTACAATGCAACCAAGAACTTCTTTGCTGATCTATTTTGAAATCCTTCAAAAACTTGTCAAGGCATGCATCTTGTTGAAACTTCCATTAAGTGCCTTTGATCTATCTCCATAGATCTTTGATGCTCAACGTTCAAGTAGCGCAATCCAGGTATTCCTTTGAAAACTCCTTTCAAACAACCTTGTATGCTTTATAGAAATTCTACATTACTTTCTGATCCACAATATGTCAACCACATATACTTATCAAAAATTCCATAGTGCTCCCACTCACTTCTTTGGAAATACAAGTTTCTCATAAACCTTGTACAAACCCAAAATCTTTGATCATCTCATCAATGTGTATATTCCAACTCCGAGATGCTTGCACCAGTCCATTGAAGGATCACTGGAGCTTGCATACTTGCTAGTATCTTCAGGATCGACAAAACCTCCTGCTTGTATCACATACAATGTTTGCTTAAGGAAACCGTCGAGGAAACAATGTTTTGACATCCTACGTGCAATATTTCATAAATAATACAACAACTACTAACATAATTCTAACAAACTTTTAGCATCGCTACGAGTGACAAAGTCTCATCATAGTCAACTGTTTGATCTTGTCGGAAACATCTTTGCGACAAGTCGAGCTTTTCTTAATAGTGACTTATCACCATCATCGTCTGTCTTCCTTTTAAAGATCCATCGTTACTCAATAGTCCTATGACCATCAAGTAGTTCTTCCAAAGTCTACACTTTGTTTTCATACATGGATCCTCTCTCGGATTTCATGGCCTCCAGCCATTTGTCGGAATCCGGGCCCACCATTGCTTTCTTCATAACTCGTAGGTTCACTATTGCTCAACAACATGACCTCCAAGACAGGGTTACCGTACCACTCTGCAGTAGTACGCGACCTTGTCAACCTACGAGGTTTGTAGCAACTTGATCCGATGCTCGATGATCACCATCATCAGCTTTAACTTCAATTGGTGTAGGCGCCACACGAACAACTTCCTGCGCCCTGCTACACACTGGTTGAAGTGATGGTTCAATAACCTCATCAAGTTCTACCATCCTCCCACTCAATTCTTTCGTGAGAAACCTTTCCTCGAGAAAGGATCCGTTTCTAGAAACAAACACTTTGCTTTCGGATCTGAGATAGGAGATGTACCCAACTGTTTTGGATATCCTATGAAGATGCATTTATCTGCTTTGGGTTCGAGCTTATCAGACTGAAACTTTTTCACATAAGTGTATAAGCCCCAAACTTTCAAGAAACGACAGTTTAGATTTCTCTAAACCTCAGTCTATACTGTGTCATCTCAACGGAAATACGCGGTGCCCTATTTAAAGTGAATGCGGTTGTCTCTAATGCATAACCCATAAACGATAGTGGTAATTCGATAAGAGACATCATAGCATGCACCATACCAAATAGTGTGTGGCTATGACGTTCAGACACATCATCACACTATGATGTTCCAGGTGGCATGAACTGCAAAAACAATTTCCACATTGTCTTAACTGCGTACCAAAACTCGTAACTCAGATATTCATTTCTATGATCATATCGTAGACAGTTTATCCTCTTGTTACGACGAACTTCACTCCTGAAACAGAATTGAACCTTTCAATATTTCAGACTTGTGATTCATTAAGTAAATACTCTTGTATCTGCTCAAATCGTCATTGAAGTAAGAACATAATGATAGCCACTGCGTGCCTCAGCACCCATTGGACTGCATACATCAAAATGTATCACTTCCAACAAGTTACTATCTTGTTTCATCTCAATGAAAACAAGGCCTTGCTCATGTGGTATGATTTGCATGTCACTAGTGATTGAAAATCAAGTGAGTATAAAGATCCATCAGCATGGAGCCTCTTCATGCAATTTATACCAACATGACTCAAGCGGCAGTGCCACAATTAAGTGGTACTATCATCATTACCTCGTATCTTTTGGCACCAATGTCACGAACATGTGTAACACTACGATCGAGATTCAATAAACCATTGAAGGTGATTATTCAAGCAAATAGAGTAACCATTATTCTCTTTAAATGAATAATCGTATTGCAATAAACACGATCCAATCATGTTCATGCTTAACGCAAGCACCAAATAACAATTATTTAGGTTTAACACCAATCCCGATGGTAGAGGGAGTGTGCGACGTTTGATCATATCAACCTTGGGAACACTTCCAACACGTATCGTCACCTCATCTTTAGCTAGTCTCCGTTTATGCCGTAGCTTTCATTTCGTGTTACTAATCACTTAGCAACCAAACCGGTATCCAATACCCTAATGCTACTAGGAGTACTAGTAAAGTACACATCAACATCATGTATATCAAATATACTTCTTTCGACTTTTGCCAGCCTTCTTATCTACCAAGTATCTAGAGTTGCTCCGCCTCAGTGACCGTTCCCCTCATAACAGAAGCACTTAGTCTCGGGTTTGGGTTTAATCTTGGGTCTCTTCATTAGTGCAGCAACTGTTTTGTCGTTTCACGAAGTATCCCTTCTAGCCCTTGCCTTTCTTGAAACTTAGTGGTTTTACTAACCATCAACTATTGATGCTCCTTCTTGATTTCTACTTTCGCAGTGTCAAACATCGCGAATCGCTCAAGGATCATTGTATCTATCCTTGATATGTTATAGTTCATCACGAAGCTCTCACAGCTTGGTGGCAGTGACTTTGGAGAACCATCACTATCTCATTTGGAAGATTAACTCCCACTTGATTCAAGCGATTGACGTACTCAGACAATCTGAGCACATGCTCAACGATTGAGCTTTTCTCCTTTACTTTGTGGACAAAGAATCTTGTCGGAGGTCTCGTACCTCTTAACAAGGGCAGAAGCGTGAAATCACAATTTCATCTCTTTAGAACATCACTTATGTTCCGTGACGTTTCAAAACGTCTTTGGCGCCTTGCTTCTAAGCCATTAAGTATTTTGCACTGAACTATCGTGTAGTCATCAGAAACATGTATGTCGGATGTTCACAGCATCCACAGACGACGCTCGAGGTGCAGCACACCGAGTGGTGCATTAAGGACATAAGCCTTCTGCGCAGCAACGAGGACAATCCTCTGCAAAGTTTGCTACTATCAACTTTCAACTAAATTTTCTCTAGGAACATATAAAAAACAGTAGAGCTATAGCGCAAGCTACATCGTAATTCGCAAAGACCATTAGACTATGTTCATGACAATTAGTTCAATTAATCATATTACTTAAGAACTCCCACTCGAAAAGTACATCTCTCTAGTCATTTGAGTGGTACATGATCCAAATCCACTATCTCAAGTCCGATCATCACGTGAGTCGAGAATAGTTTCAGTGGTAAGAATATCTATGCTAATCATAACAACTATACGATTCATGCTCGACCTTTCGGTCTCATGTGTTCTGAGGCCATGTCTGCACATGCTAGGCTCATCAAGCTTAACCCGAGTGTTCCGCGTGTGCAACTGTTTTGCACCCGTTGTATGTGAACGTTGAGTTTATCACACCCGATCATCACGTGGTGTCTCGAAACGAAGAACTGTCGCAACGGTGCACAGTCGGGGAGAACACAATTTTGTCTTGAAATTTCAGTGAGAGATCACCTCATAATGCTACCGTCGTTATAAGCAAGATAAGGTGCATAAAGGATTAACATCACATGCAATTCATAAGTGACATGATATGGCCATCATCATGTGCTTCTTGATCTCCATCACCAAAGCACCGACACGATCTTCTTGTCACCGGCGTCACACCATGATCTCCATCATCATGATCTCCATCAACGTGTCGCCATCGGGGTTGTCGTGCTACTCATGCTATTACTACTAAAGCTACGTCCTAGCAATATAGTAAACGCATCTGCAAGCACAAACGTTAGTTTAAAGACAACCCTATGGCTCCTGCCGGTTGCCGTACCATCGACATGCAAGTCGATATTAACTATTACAACATGATCATCTCATACATCCAATATATCACATCACATCGTTGGCCATATCACATCACAAGCATACCCTGCAAAAATAAGTTAGACGTCCTCTAATTGTTGTTGCATGTTTTACGTGGTGACCATGGGTATCTAGTAGGATCGCATCTTACTTACGCAAACACCACAATGGAGATATATGAATTGCTATTTAACCTTATACAAGGACCTCCTCGGTCAAATCCGATTCAACTAAAGTTGGAGAAACCGACACTTGCCATTCATCTTTGAGCAAAGGGGGTTACTCGTAGCGATGAAACCAGTCTCTCGTAAGCGTACGAGTAATGTCGGTCCAAGCCGCTTCAATCCAACAATACCGCGGAATCAAGAAAAGACTAAGGAGGGCAGCAAAACGCACATCACCGCCCACAAAAACTTTTGTGTTCTACTCGAGAAGACATCTACGCATGAACCTAGCTCATGATGCCACTGATGGGGAACGTCGCATGGGAAACAAAAATTTTCCTACGCGCACGAAGACCTATCATGGTGATGTCCATCTACGAGAGGGGATTTCCGATCTACGTACCCTTGTAGATCGCACAGCAGAAGCGTTAAGAAACGCGGTTGATGTAGTGGAACGTCCTCACGTCCCTCGATCCGCCCCGCGAACCGTCCCACGAACCGTCCCGCGATCCGTCCCACGATCCGCTCCGATCTAGTGCCGAACGGACGGCACCTCCGCGTTCAGCACATGTACAGCTCGACGATGATCTCGGCCTTCTTGATCCAGCAAGAGAGATGGAGAGGTAGATGAGTTCTCCGGCAGTGTGACGGCGCTCTGGAGGTTGGTGGTGATCTAATCTCAGCAGGGCTCCGCCCGAGCTCCGCAGAAACGCGATCTAGAGGTAAAACCGTGGAGATATGTGGTCGGGCTGCCGTGGCAAAGTTGTCTCAAATCAGCCCTAAAACCTCCGTATATATAGGGGGAAGAGGGGGAGCCTTGCCTTGGGGTCCAAGGACCCCCAAGGGGGTCGGCCGAGCCAAAGGGGGGAGTCCTCCCCTTCCAAACCGAATCCAACTAGGTTTGGAAGGAGGAGTCCTTCCCCTTTTACCCACCTCCTTTTTTTCCTTTTCTCTTTGATTTTCTTCCTATGGCGCATAGGGCCTTCTTGGGCTGTCCCACCAGCCCACTAAGGGCTGGTGCGCCACCCCCAAGGCCTATGGGCTTCCCCGGGGTGGGTTGCCCCCCCCGGTGAACACCCGGAACCCATTCGTCATTCTCGGTACATTCCCGACAACTCCGAAAACCTTCCGGTAATCAAATGAGGTCATCCTATATTATCAATCTTTGTTTCCGGACCATTCCGCAAACCCTCGTGACGTCCGTGATCTCAACCGGGACTCCGAACAACATTCGGTAACCAACCATATAACTCAAATACGCATAAAACAACGTCGAACCTTAAGTGTGCAGACCCTGCGGGGTTCGAGAATTATGTAGACATGACCCGAGTGACTCCTCGGTCAATATCCAATAGCGGGACCTGGATGCCCATATTGGATCCCACATATTCTACGAAGATCTTATCGTTTGAACCTTAGTGCCAAGGATTCATATAATCCCGTATGTCATTCCCTTTGTCCTTCGGTATGTTACTTGCCCGAGATTCGATCGTCAGTATCCGCATACCTATTTCAATCTCGTTTACTGGCAAGTCTCTTTACTCGTTCCGTAATACAAGATCCCGCAACTTACACTAAGTCAGTTTGCTTGCAAGGCTTGTGTGTGATGTTGTATTACCGAGTGGGCCCCGAGATAGCTCTCCGTCACACGGAGTGGACAAATCCCAGTCTCGATCCATACTAACTCAACGAGCACCTTCGGATATACCTGTAGAGCATCTCTATAGTCACCCAGTTACGTTGTGACGTTTGATACACACAAAGCATTCCTCCGGTGTCAGTGAGTTATATGATCGCATGGTCATAGGAACAAATACTTGACACGCAGAAAACAGTAGCAACAAAATGACACGATCAACATGCTACGTCTATTAGTTTGGGTCTAGTCCATCACGTGATTCTCCTAATGACGTGATCCAGTTATCAAGCAACAACACCTTGTTCATAATCAGAAGACCCTGACTATCTTTGATCAACTGGCTAGCCAACTAGAGGCTTGCTAGGGACAATGTTTTGTCTATGTATCCACACATGTATATAAGTCTTCATTCAATACAATTATAGCATGGATAATAAACGATTATCATGAACTAAGAAATATAATAATAACTAATTTATTATTGCCTCTAGGGCATATTTCCAACACCCTCTCCCATGGAGATCAAAGAACTCCATGTGAGAAGAACCTTAGGGACTCAAGGCCCCTTAATGAGAAGATCCATCCATGGATTCATGTCCCATCTCTCCATGAGATTTAGATGAACTACACTTGTATCTTTATTTCTCTTGTCATTCTTGGATCTTAATGCACCTCTTGTATTACTTGTGATTTGAGTAGTACTTGATATGGATCTTGTCCAATAGAGTGTCCCCCTTGTGGTTTCCATCGAGTTCTTTGTGTTCCCCCTCGAATCCCTCCTCCAATTCATGAAAGATCACCTACTAGGGTTACATCCTACATCACCTTGTATGAAGAGCCACGTGCACTACAAGGAAAAAAAAACTTTCGTGGCATCATGGCCCGAACGAAAACTATTTCTGTCATGGATATGACACTACCATGACTATAGTTGTGACAAAAATGTATCATCATAGATGTGGCATGATACGGGGAAAACCCATAGGTGTTGATCTTTCATGAATTGGAGGGGGATTCCATGAAGAACACAGAGAAAACGAGGAAGAACGGTGACAAATCACAAGAGGAACACTCAAGAACAAGACCAATCACACATCCACTAGACTCACACCCACACAAGATCCACAAAGGTACAAAAACAAAGGGAAAGAGGATACACTGTAGAGTTCATCCCAAATACCAAAGGGAGATCGAGCCTTGAATCCACTAGGGATCTTCTCTACAAGAGGGGCCTTGGCATCCACTTGGATCTTCTCACATGGAGGTCATCTCCATGGAAGAAGGTAAGTGGATGGAGTTGTGCTCAACAAATCTCAATGCTAAACACAAGCTAACCGTAACAAATGACAAAGCGACGATATGTATAGGTAGCTAGAGGTGGGAGGCGAAGTGAGGGCAAAAGGGACACTTCATGTCACGTTTGCATGTGCAACCCGTGTGCATAGCCTAAGTCAACCATGTGCGCACGGTGCTCCCGTGTGCACTGGGTCTTCATCAGCTTCAACAGAGGGCCACTATGCAGGGTACATGTGTGTGTGCACTGGATCTTTATCAGCTTCAACGGAAGGCCCGTGTGCATGGGGTCTTTTGGGCCCGTGCGCATGGAGTACTCATAGATTTTGTGGAGGGCTTGTGCGCACGGGGTCCTGGGAGGCCGTGTGCACTGGGTCGCGTGGGACTTGTCTTCTCGGCTGCTTCTTGAAGTCCTTCTTTCGTGCTTCCTTCTTGCTCCTCCTCTCGATCTTGTGGATCCTTCAGAGGGCATTGGTGGATGCCTTCCTCGTACCTAATGATGCATAGGGTTTAATTGTGAGGTAGCACTCAAGTTCCATTGGTATTCATGTCTAGCTCGAAGAGGAGGGAGTTCACCTTAGTTTTGATGGCACGTGCACGAGCTCTTGTCATATGACCGCTTGGTGCTTGATGTGATGGTGTAGAATCCACGGGGATGATGGTGGGATGCTCCACAACATGGTGCGTTCTTATTTCCATGATAAAAAATTTAGGACAAAATAGGGCTTTTTGTCGTGGGCGAGCTAGAGACTCACCTGCATGACATTCTTTGGGCCGTCTATAACATGAAAAATGATGGTAGAAGTGAGGGAGAGGAAATTTTATGGTATTTTACAGTTACGGTGGGCAATCGATGAGTGGTCGGGGCCGAGCGATGAAGTGTTGTTTGCACATTTCTCTTGTACGCACGTGTGTGCGAAGAATTTGCCAATTGAAACCGAGCGAGACATTCTCTTACTGAACTTGAGCGATTGATGGATCCCAAGCACTAGGTGTGTACTGAACACGAGCGATCAATCTCTCGCACTAGTACTCAACCAGAGTGAATCCTTCGATGTTAACTGAACTCAGCAATCCTTTGGCTTCTAACTGAACCCGAGTGATCAATCCCTTCACTACTTACTGAACTTGACCGATCGATCGATGCACTGCATGAAGAGCCCCTGTGTGAACTATGAGTTGAGCTAGCCGATTGGTTGCATGTCGATGAACAGTGCCCGTTACTGCCTTGCGCACAATACATGTAGTAGATCGAGTCGAGATTTGCATCGATTAAGCCCCTTGCACGAGACGTGGTGAGTTGACCTAGCTGGTTAGTTGGCTATGCACAAATAGTTCATGTTGTTGCTGCACGCTCGTATGCGCCACCCGAATCGGTGGAGGTTGAATGAACAACCCCCTGTGCTAGTAGGCGGTTCACACTAGATGAACTGGACCCTGAGGAGGTCATGCCACGGTACACCACACCCCAGCCGTTGTTGGGGTGGATGAGCACAACCTTGTGAGGGCTGGAGGAAGTAAACAATGTATGAAAAGTAACTCTTGGAGGCTGGAGGAAGACCACAATGTATGAACATTAGCCTCTAGAGTCCTGTTTTGTGGTACGCCAGACCACCTCGATGAATAGGACCCAGTTTCGACTGTAGCCGGTTGAACAGAAGTATGTTTCCTTGGTTTTACGGTATGCGATACCCCTCCCAGTGAATATGACCCTGTTTCGACTATAGGCGGTTAAACAAGTATATTTCTTTTGTTTTGCAATACGCTAGACCCCTTCTAATGAACATGACCCCTTTTTGACTGTAGGCGGTTGAAGAGAACTCTATTTCGTCCGTTTTGCAGTACGCCACACCCCCAATGGGGGGGGGGTCGATGAATAGGACCCCGTTTTGGCTGTTTCATCCAAGCCGATGGAACCTTTCTTCGGGTGCAACTTCAGTTTCCTTGTAGTGCTACACATGATCTTCTTTTTTTGGCCAACTTCTAAAATTGTGTGTTAATGGAGATTTATTCCACATGGTCAGAAATTGTTTGCTTCCGTCTCCATAAAATTTGCTTCCACGACAACTTCCTATTGACCGGTGTATGCCAGAATATGCTTCAATCTGTGTATAGTTGTATGAGAGAATCATAGAATCTTCTGTTGTTTTAGGGAACTGGTCATTGGTTTCTGATACGTCCATTTTGCATCATGTTTTACTATTAATATTTATTATGTTTACGGTCATTATTTCACTTTATGATGTAATCCTAATGCCTTGTTTCTCTTCATTTGCATGTTTCACACAAAGAGGGAGATTGTCAGGAACTAGAATTCTGGACCAAAAAAGGCCACAGAAGAGTTGGATATTCTCCGGAGCTCCAAATGACCTAGAAATTTATGAAGATTTATTTTGGAATATGTAAAAAGGTACCGACAAAAGAATTATCAAAGGGGGACCCACCAAGGAGTCACGAGCTCCCACGGTGCCCCCTCGTGGTGTCCTGGACTAGGGGTCCCAGCCGAGCTGGTCTAGTCCATGGGTTGGACTGGAGGCCCGTCAAGGAGGAAGGACTTAGGAGGCCCTCAGGTCATGGCGTGAGCACATTGGACTCTACCGAAGACCCGGAGTGCGCTCTAGATGCTAACCGACATTCATGTAACCGAAGGTATCACCGGTGCCTATATAAGCCAAAGGGTTTAGCCCGTAGAGGATACCCTTAAATATTCATCATCACCCCTTGGTTTTAGACCCAAACATATGATCTCGGGGTAGATCAACTTTGTACTTTGCTACACCAATAATACAACAAGAGAAGGACGTGGTGTTTTACCTCCATTGAGAGGGCCTAAACTCGGGTAAAAACCATGTGTTCCTTGTCTCCTATTACCCGTCAATCCGATCTCACAAATCGGCACCCCTATCCGAGGTCTTCCGGTTTTGACACCGACATTTATGCTTTCATTGAGAGCTCGTTGTTGGATCATCAAGTATTGATGGCTCGCCTGCAGTTTGACAGTAGCATCAACTGCGGGGGCATCTTTGTCCCGAGCTAAATCTTCGCCTTCGGCAGTGTAGTACTGCATGCCGACCTGAGCAACCACCTCGATCGAGTCAAGGCCTTCGCCCTAGATCATGTCATCATATTTGGAAGCGTGGAGTACATCGTAGATGCCCGAGGTTACCTAGTTATACCAGAACAAAAAATAGATCGATCTAAGGATCCCTAAGGCGCAACAAATCAAGGGATAGTTTCCAATCTACCCCCTAAATTCGACCTTCTGACACAGCAAACCCTGGAGATGGATCCGGTGGCCGCTATGGTCAATCTAGCTAACGCCTCCTCAGATGATAGCTCAGGGTCGATCTTGTCTTCGGACCAGGCGGCGGCCTCCGAGGAAACCACTCATGTTGTCGATCTAGCATCGACTTAGGATGATCAAGATAGCGGGTCTCTGTCAAGCAGCCCGAATAGACTCCTTTGAGTTCGTCCGACCTATTAGAAGGCCCTTGGTGCCAAAGAGTTGTCGGAACTAAACGAGATGCTCAACTGAATCCGGTATTTGACAATCTCGTCCGTGATGTATGATTAGATCGGATGTAAAACTGATGATCAAGAAATTTTCATCCCACCCACCACCCACTTAGTCACTACGGACAAGCAATTGACCGACATGCTTGACTTTGAGTCCGACGAGGCCACCGACATGGATGAAGATGATTACGGCAGCTCTGAAAGACATCCACTTATGGCAGCACACTGTACAGGAGTTTGGGCCGCAACGTCCACCTATGATGTCTACATGGTAGACACCCACAAGGAAGACCGCGAGGAGAAATCCAAGGGAAGCTCCAAATGTCGCCGCCCCAAGAGAAGTCGAAGGGCAACAACAAAAATTAAAATAACACCATGGGCGCCGCTAACGGCGGTGCCACCCATGAAAAAGCCAATAACAAACACAACAATGACGAAGCCAAGCCCACGCATCAGAACGGGCCCATGAGCACACTCGTGGATGGTCAGAGGGGCATGGGAGCATACGGCCACGGGTCCGATGAGGACTACCCCCTCCCCAGTCCGAGGATGAGGGCAACCCAGGACCTAAAGACTTTGATGTGCCTAAAGACCCAGCCGAATAAACACTTTTCCAACATCGACTAATCGCAATGGCGCATCATGAAGAAGAAACAACGCGAGATGCACACCTGATACATCTCCAACGTACATATATTATTTGACTGTTCCGTGCTATTGTATTATTATTCTAGGATAATTTATACACATTTTTTGCTATCTTATATCGTTTTTGGGAACAAACCTATTAACCTAGTGCCCAGTGTCACAAGCCGTTTTCTGCTTGTTTTTGACCTTTCAAGAAACCAATACCAAACAAAGTCTGAATGCCATGAAACTTTGTGATATTTTTTCCAGACAAAAATAAAACCTGAAAGCTTCGGAGGGAGCTGATACGTCTCCAACGTATCTACTTTTCCAAACTCTTTTGCCCTTGTTTTGGACTATAATTTGCATGATTTGAATGGAACTAACCTGGACTGACGCTGCTTTCAGCAGAATTGCCTTGGTGTTATTTTTTGTGTAGAAATCAAAGTTCTCCAAACGTCCTGAAAATTTACGGGGAGCAGTTTTGGAAAATATCAAAAATATCTGCGCCAAGTTCCACCTCAGGGGGTGGGCCAGTGGGCCACAAGCCCCTGCTCCACCACCACCCCCATGGTGGCTGTGGGCAGGCTTGTGGGGCCCACAGGCACATGTCGCCCCCAACTCCAGCTCTGTAAGATGTCTTTCGTCCCAGAAAAAATAAAAAGAGAAGTTTTCATCGTGTTTTCGATACGGAGGCGCCGCCACCACCTGTTCTTCATCTGGAGGGCAGATCTGGAGTCCGTCTTGGGCTCCGGAGAGGGGAAATTATCGCCATCGTCATCATCAACCTTCTTCCCTCTCCAATTCCATGAAGCTCTTCGTCTTTCGTGAGTAATCTATTCGTAGGCTCGCTGGGCGGTGATGAGTAGGATGAGATCTATCATGTAGTCGAGTTAGTTTTGATGGGGATTGATCCCTAGTATCCACTATGTTCTGAGATTTGATGTTGCTGCTACTTTGCCATGCTTAATGCTTGTCATAGGGCCCGAGTGCCATGATTTCAGATCTGTAATTATTATGTTGTCACCAATATATGTGTGTTTTAGATCCGATCTTGCAAGTTGTAGTTACCTACTATGTGTTATGATCCGGCAACCCCGGAGTGACAATAACCGGAACCACTCCCGGTGATGATCATAGTTTGAGGAGTTCATGTGTTCACCAAGTGCTAATGCGTTGGTCCGGTTCTTTATTAAAAGGAGAACCTTAATATCCCGTAGTTTCCTTTTGGACCCCGCTGCCACGGGAGGGATGGACAATAGATGTCATGCAAGTTCTTTTCCCTAAGCACGTATGACGACACACGGAATGCATGCCTACATCACATTGACGAACGGGAGCTAGCCACATATCTCTCCATGTTATAGCTGTTGCATGATGAATATCATCCAAACAAATCACCGATCCATTGCCTACGAGTTTGTCCTACTACTGCTATTACTTGTCTTGCTCTGCTGCTACTACTGTTGCTACTGCTGTTACTTGTCTTGCTCTGCTGCTACTACTGTTGCTACTGTTGTCACTTGTTTTGCTCTGCTGCTGCTCCTACTACTGTTGCTACTACTGCCGCTTGCTACTGTTACTACTTGCTACTGCTGTCACTACTGTTGTTCCTTGCCGCTGCTATTGCTCGTTACACTCCGTTACTCGTTACTTTGCTGTTACTACTGTGCCCGCAGATACTAATCTTTCAGGTGTGGTTGAATCTGACAAATTCAGCTGCTAATACTTGAGAGTATACTCTCACCTCCCGTCGTGCAAACCAACAAATTGGGTCGAATACTCTACCCTCGAAAACTGCTGCGAACCCACACGCTGGTGGGTCATCAACAACATTCTTCGAGTTTCATTGCCGGGGAGTGCTATCAGCATTCTTCTGGTGCCGTTGCAGGAGAAGGTTAGTTGTTATAAGCATTCGTCTAGCTAACACTAGAGATTGCAGGATCAGCCCTTTTCTGGAGCCATTGCCAGGGAAGCACAGCTGACGTCAGCATTTTTCTGGCACCGTTGCCGGGGAGGTATTGCTATATTCTCTGAGTTACTTGGGATTTATATATGCTGATCACTATGAAGAATCTGAAGGATCCGAAGACCAAAGTCTTGCCCTCAACTACGAGGGGAGGTAAGGAATTGCCATCTAGCTCTGCACTTGATTCACCTTCAGTTATGAGTAAGTTTGCGACATTACCTCCTGCTAGAAATCTTGATATGTCGCCTGTGCTTGATGATGCTTGTGATACTACTGCTAGAGATGCCATGCTTGATACTATGCCTGATGATGCTATGCTTGATACTGCTAGAGATGCTATGCTTGATACTTCTTTGCCTGATGATGCTAGAGATGCTATTTTGCCTGATGATACTATGCTTGATACTGCTAGAGATGCTATGCTTGATACTGCTTTGCCTGATGATGCTAGAGATGCTATTTTGCCTAATGATGCTATGCTTGATACTTCTAGAGATACTCCTTTGCCTGATGTTCCACTAGGAGTGTTCCTTGATGCTCATATTGCTAGAGTTACCACCAATGCTCGTGATGCTTCTGAAACTACCGATACTATTGAGTTAGAACCTGCTTTTGCTCCTGCTAGATCTAGTTCTCCTAGATATGAATTGCCTGATATACCTGAGGGTTACGTTATGGAGGGAGAGATAGCTGAGGATTTTCTTGCGTGTAAGGATGCCTATGACGCTGAGAAATTAATTCTCAAGTGGAAGGAAAAATCTCGGGAAGTTAGGATGAAAAATGATCCGAAGTTTGCCACTTCGCCTATCTTTGTCACCGATAAGGATTTTGAATTCTCTGTCTACCCTGAGATAATCTCTCTAGTCGAATGTGATCCTTTTCACGGTTATGAGTCTGAGACGGTCATAGCCCATCTTGCCAAACTATCCGAAATAGCCAACCTTTTCACTAATGAGGAGAAGATTCGCCACTACTATATCCTTAAGCTGTTTCCTTTCTCTGTAAAGGATGATGCTAAAGCCTGGTTCACCTCTCTTGCTCCTGGATGTGTGCGTAGTCCCCAGGAGATGGTCTATTACTTCTGTGAGAAATATTTCCCTCCCATAAGAAGCAAGCTGCCTTGCAGGAAATATACAAATTTGCTCAACTCCAAGAAGAGAGTCTTCCACAAGCTTGGGGGAGGCTCGTCCAGCTACATAATGCTTTGCCTGATCACCCTCTCAAGAAGAACGAGATACTTGATATCCTCTATAACGGACTTACCGATGCCTCTAGAGACCACCTAGATAGTTGTGCCGGTTGTGTTTTTAGGGAACGAATTGTAGAACAAGTTGAGACCCTGCTGAATAACCTCTTGATCAACGATAATGCTTGGACTATTCCCGAACCACCTCCTAAGCCAACTCCTAAGAAAAGAGGTATTCTATTCCTCAGTCCCGAAGATATGCAAGAAGCCAAGAAATCTATGCAAGAGAAAGGCATTAGAGCTGAAGATGTCAAAAATCTACCACCTATCGAAGAGATCCACGGTCTCGATAACCCGATACAGGTAGTAGAAGTGAATTCTCCGCGTAGGTTTGAAGAGAGTGATATTCCTTTTGATAAACCTTCTAGCCTATGCTTTGATAAATTTGACAACTTTGTTGCCAAACAACAGAGTTTCAATGATTATGTTAGCAGACATTTGGAACAAAGTACTCGTATGCTTAGCCATTTAAGTGCTTGTGTAGATAGAAATGTCAATGCTCTGAAGCTTCTGAGTAAACATGCCTCTATGATTACTACTCAGGTAGAACAAGTACTTAAATCTCAGAATGACATGCTCAATGAATTAAATGACAACTCTGTCAGAGTCATTACTAGAGGAGGCAAAATGACTGAGGAACCTTTGTATCCTGAAGGTCATCCTAAGAGAATTGATCAAGATTCCCAAGGAATCAATGCTGATACACCTAGTCATCCTAAGGAGAAGAAGAAGGATGATAGAAACCTGAACGCCAGTTCACCAAATACTATCACACTTGAAGAACCTAATGATATTTCTGCGTCTGATGCAGAAACACAATTTGGTGATGAACATGAACCTGGTGACAATGTGGACAGTGATGTTCATAATAATGCTCAACCTAGCCATGATGATGATGTGGATATTGAACCTACGGTTAATCCTGATAATCCACAACCTAAGAGATACGACAAGAATGACTTTACTGCTAGGAAAGATGGTAAAGAAAGAGAGCCATGGGTTCAGAGACCTATGCCCATTCCTCCTAAGCCATCCAAGAAAAAGGATGATGAGGATTTTGAGCGCTTCGTCGAGATGATTAGACCCGTCTTTCTGCAGATGCGGTTAACTCATATGCTCAAGATGTCTCCGTATGCCAAGTACATGAAAGATATCGTGACTAATAAACGGAAGATACCAGATCTTGAGATCTCCACCATGCTTGCCAATTACACTTTCAAAGGTGGAACTCCTAAGAAACTTGGTGATCCCGGAGTGCCCACTATACCTTGCTCTATTAAAGGAAACTACGTAAGAACTACCTTATGTGACCTTGGGGCTGGTGTTAGTGTTATGCCGCTCTCTCTTTATTGTAGACTTGAGTTGGATAAGTTGACACCCACTGAAATTTCTCTGCAAATGGCCGGCAAATCAATTGCTTTCCCTATCGGCGTTTGCGAGGATGTGCCTGTTGTGGTTGCTAATACCACTATCTTAACAGACTATGTTATCTTGGATATTCCCGAGGACGATGCCATGGCTATCATCCTCGGAAGACCCTTTTTAAACACCGCAGGGGCTGTTATAGATGGCAACAAAGGCAATGTCACTTTCCATGTCAATGGTAATGAGCACATAGTGCACTTTCCGAAGAAACGATATCCAGTACATTGCATCAATGCTATTGAAAAGACTTCATCGATTCTTATTGGAAGCTTTGAATGCCCTATTCCTCGTGTCAAGATAAAGTATGATTTGCTTGTCGGGGAGATCCATATCCCCATTGAGGTGACTTGGTGGCTATTCAAAAATTCTCCATTCTCTCTTGCGATTCGAGAAGGTTTTGTCATAAGGACTTGATCAACCCCATTGACGGATTTCTTCCGATGACCATGAAACGGATGAATCAGAGAGTCACATACCTCTGTTTTGAGTTTTCCTTTTATGTTGATTAGAAGAAAAATGATAGAATTAGTTTAGCTTTTCCTGTTTTCTGTTCTAGCGTCCCGGAGGAAAATACCTTGAAAATAAAAGTTCTCCGATGGTCCTGAAAATTTAGTATGATTTTTTCTGGAATTTTTGAAAATTTCTGGGCCTGAGAGCTGGTCAGGGGGCCTGACCAGTGGGCCACAAGCCCCCCACCGCCACCTACCCCACTGGTGGCGGGGTGCAAGCTTGTGGGGCCCACAGGCACCCCCTCCACTCATTCCAGCTCCCAGCCTCTTCTTCCACCTCCAGAAAAAATTGTTTCGCAGCTCAAAACCGTGTTCTTGCTCATTTGGTTGTGACTTTCGATCTCCTTGCTCAAAGCACCATTCTCCGAACAGTTTTGGGGAAATTACTCCTTGGTAAGTGACTCCTCCATTGGTCCAATTAGTTTTTGCTCTAGTGCTTTATCCTTCGCGAATTCTTGCTACCTTGGTGACCCTGTTCTTGAGCTAGAAAAGTTGATTTTAGCTTGTCCCAAGTAGTTTTTGCGCGTGATACGGTCTCTAGGCACTAGTAGGAGTAGTTGCTACAAGTTGGGTTGATCCTTGTTCACTTTTATTTCGAAGTCTCTAAAAAATTTCAGAATTTTCCAAAGATAGAAAAAGGAAGAGATGAGGAGGTTCTTGAGAGGCTCTTCAAGCTGTAACCCCAAGGAGGATGAGAAGAACCACCCCAAGTACGTAGTCCCTTGAGTCACAGAACTTCGAGCGTGCGAGTGGCCAAGTGATTAATTTTTGCGCGCCGCCGGACTTTATGAAGACTTTTATTACTTGGTGGAGAACGCAGGTCTTACTGCCTTCATTAAAGATAAGTGCCCACAATACCTCCTCCTCACCAATATTTTCGTTCAAAGCTTCAACTTTTATCCGAGGAAGAATCCTCCCATGGTTGAGTTCATGATATATGATGTTCCCGAGTGCATGACGCTGCAGGACTTTTGCAATGTATGCAAATTACCTTATGTTGGGGATATCCATGACCCTCGTCCACGGGACTTGGAGGATTTCATTAGTTCTATTGCTGTTGGAGAGGAGAGAGGAGTGTCTCACGCTAGAATTGCTAGCATACATTTTCCTGTGCTTCGGTACTTCTCACTATTTGTGGGAAAATGTTTGATTGGCCGTGGGGAGGCTGGATCACTTAGTTCTCTAGACCTTGCAGTTTTGCGCGAAGGCCTTTATAACGATAAGACTTATAGCTTGGGCGCTATAGTCGCTCAACCATTGAACCTGAACCATTCCAAGGGTGTTGTCTATGGAGTTATCTATGCTACCCGTCTTGCCAGACACTTTGAGATACCGATTAGACTCGGAGAGGAAGGAGAGATGCTTCTCCCTGAGAGATATCTGGATTATGACAGCATGGTTCGCCATGATTTTCTGGATAGAGATGCTAGTAGATGGATGATTTATATCCTGGTGCTTAGTTAGGGTACTCGAGAGACTATTACTTTGCCTGCTCCTTCTTTGTTTGATCTTCATGCAGGCAGGTACACTATTATGCCCACGGACATCTACGCATATTGGGGCTTGGCCCAACCACAGGCGCCCGTGCCCGAGCCGCCAGTCGAGTACCAGACGCCAGTTTATCAGTGGGAGCCGGAGGAGCTCACACAACAGTGGCATCCACAGTCTGCTCCGGAGTACCCTGGAGCTGGTTATTTCCCACCTTGGGAGCAGACCAAGCTAGGCCAAAAGCCTAAGCTTGGGGGAGTACGTGTTCTCACCGACTTTACATTCATGCTTATGCTTTCACTTTGTTAGCCGGTGTTTACACTTTGCCACTGTATTATCCATGCTAGTTTCTTTTCGTTTTCTTGTTTTCTTGTTTTGTGTCCTTTTGAGTAAACCCAAAAATATTTTTCTTTCTTCTTTTGCTTGTTGGGAGCTTTCCCGTGTAAATAGTTTTCTTTTTCTTTGGGTCAAGGTAGAAGATATTGGTTACAATGTTTAGTGGTTCTTGCATGCTTACCTGTTTAGCTTTCAAAGAGCCATATTATTTTGTCTTCTCCTTTGTCTTTGCCTACATATTCAGCTTAGTCCAATGCGCTTATTATCATTTTCATCGTTCGATCGTGCAAATGAAAGGCAACAATGATGATATATGATGAAGTGACTGAGACTGAAAAGCTGGTATGAACTCTATCTATTTTGTTTTTGTAAACATGACTAGCTTGTCGACCCAGATTTAGCTTTGTTGTGAGAGAACCATGTTTACAATGACAACTTAGAGATCATAGTTTCTGATGCCATGCTTATTTAGCTGAGAGCTTATAATGGTTTGTCTTGATTGCCAACATAGATTTTGAGATGACTATGATGTAGTATGATAGGATGGTATTCTCCTTTGAATGTTTCAAGTGGCTTGACTTGGCGCATGTTCATGCATGTAGTTGAAACAAAATCAACATAGCCTCTATGATGTTCGTGTTCATGGTGATTTATATCCTGTTCATGCTTGCATTTAATGTTAGTCAAACTCATTGCATCTTGATGACTGCTGTCGCTCTCTAGTTGGTCTCTTCCCAGTCTTTTGCTAGCCTTCACTTGTACTAAGCGGGAATGCTGCTTGTGCATCCACTTCCATAAACCCAAAAGTTTTTCCATGAGATTCCACCATACCTACCTATTTGCGGTATCTACCTGCCGTTCCAAGTAAATTTGCATGTGCCATTCTCTAAACCTTCAAGAAATAATCTGTTTTGCATGCCCGAACCGCTCATGTGGTGACAGGGGGCTATTGGTATCTTCCATGCTAGGAGTGTTATCCTCGACACGTGTTTATTCACAGTCATTCACGAGAAAGGGGCTGGTATTTGGAAAGCCCAGTTCCACGCTTAAATCGAAAACATAACTGTAAAACAAGACTCCCCCCAGATTGATGTTAGTATGGACGGTACTCGAGGATTCCGCTAGTCGTGGAGTGTGATTTATTGGTGGTGGGGGAGTTAAAACTTTACTTTTCTGTTTGGGAACCGCCTATAGCATGTGTAGCGTGGAAGATGGTGAGAACTCTTAGTCATTGCGTTGACAATGAAAGCATGCCACTCAAAATTATTATCTCTTTTTTAAAAGCTTGAGCTCTGGCACCTCTGCAAATCAATGCTTCCCTCTGCGAAGGGCATGTCTATTTATGTTCCTGTTGAGTCATCCTCCTCTTATAAAAGCACAAATTAGAGAGCACCTCTGTCATTTTTATGCTTTGCTTTTAACTGTGATTGAGTATGACTGTGACTAGATCTTCTTGGCCATGAATTACAATGTTTAGTCAGCCCTTGGTCTTTCAAGGTGCTCTGCATTTATGTTTGGCGGTCTTAGAAAGAGCTAGCGAGATACTGAGTAGCATGGAATATATTGAGAACTCTTGGTCATTGCGTTGACAATGAAAGCATGCCACCCAAAATTATTATCTCTGTTTTCAAAGCTTGAGCTCTGATACCTCTGCAAATCAATGCTTCCCTCTGCGAAGGGCCTGTCTATTTATTTTCCTGTCGAGTCATCTCCTCTTATATAAGCACCAATTAGAGAGCACCTCTGTCATTTTTATGCTTTGCTTTTGATTGATATTGAGTATGACTATGACTGGATCTTCGTTGCTATGAATTACAATGTTTAGTCAGCCCTTGATCTTTGAAAGTGCTCTGCATTTATGTTTTGCGGTCTCAGAAAGAGCTAGCGAGATACCACCTATTCATATTGCTTCATGCTTGCTTTGGTCGAAGTGTTGGTATTTGAAACTCATTATTATTTGCTCGTTAGCTGATTATGCCATTGATATTAGTTTACCGTGAGACCTTTGTGTCATTTGCTTTTGTAGTTAACTTGTGATCTTGCTGAAATTCTGGTTATGAGTTAGACATAGTTGCAACAACAAGATCAAAGAGAGTTTGTCAAAGTTTTTCTTTCTCTCTCAGTTTGTCAACTGAGTTGCTTGAGGACAAGCAAGGTTTTAAGCTTGGGGGAGTTGATACGTCTCCAACGTATCTACTTTTCCAAACTCTTTTGCCCTTGTTTTGGACTATAATTTACATGATTTGAATGGAACTAACCTGGACTGACGCTGTTTTCAGCAGAATTGCCTTGGTGTTATTTTTTGTGCAGAAATCAAAGTTCTCCAAACGTCCTAAAAATTTACGGGGAGCAGTTTTGGAAAATATCAAAAATATCTACGCCAAGTTCCACCTCAGGGGGTGGGCCAGTGGGCCACAAGCCCCTGCTCCGCCACTACCCCCTGATGGCGGTGGGCAGGCTTGTGGGGCCCACAGGCACCTGCCGCCCCCAACTCCGGCTCTATAAGTTGTCTTTCATCCGAGAAAAAATAAAAAGAGAAGTTTTCGTCGCGTTTTCGATACGGAGGCGCCGCCACCACCTGTTCTTCATCTGGAGGGCAGATCTGGAGTCCGTCTTGAGCTCCGGAGAGGGGAAATCATCGCCATCGTCATCATCAACCTTTTTCCCTCTCCAATTCCATGAAGCTCTTCGTCGTTCGTGAGTAATCTATTCGTAGGCTCGCTGGGCGGTGATGAGTAGCATGAGATCTATCATGTAATCGAGTTAGTTTTGATGGGGATTGATCCCTAGTATCCACTATGTTATGAGATTTGATGTTGCTACTACTTTGCCATGCTTAATGCTTGTCACTAGGGCCCGAGTGCCATGATTTCAGATCTGTAATTATTATGTTGTCACCGATATATGTGTGTTTTAGATCCGATCTTGCAAGTTGTAGTTACGTACTATGTGTTATGATCCGGCAACCCCGGAGTGACAATAACCAGAACCACTCCCAGTGATGATCATAGTTTGAGGAGTTCATGTGTTCACCAAGTGCTAATGCGTTGGTCCGGTTCTTTATTAAAAGGAGAACCTTAATATCCCGTAGTTTCCTTTTGGACCCCGCTGTCACGGGAGGGATGGACAATAGATGTCATGCAAGTTCTTTTCCCTAAGCACGTATGACGACACACGGAATGCACGCCTACATCACATTGACGAACAGGAGCTAGCCACATATCTCTCCGTGTTATGGCTGTTGCATGATGAATATCATCCAAACAAATCACCGATCCATTGCCTACGAGTTTGTCCTACTACTGCTATTACTTGTCTTGCTCTGCTGCTACTACTGTTGCTACTGCTGTTACTTGTCTTGCTCTGCTACTACTACTGTTGCTACTGTTGTCACTTGTTTTTCTCTGCTGCTGCTGCTACTACTGTTGCTACTACTGCCGCTTGCTACTGTTGCTACTTGCTACTGCTGTCACTACTGTTGTTCCTTGCCGCTGCTATTGCTCGTTACACTGCCGTTACTCGTTACTTTGCTGTTACTACTGTGCCCGCAGATACTAATCTTTCAGGTGTGGTTGAATCTGACAAATTCAGCTGCTAATACTTGAGAGTATACTCTCACCTCCCATCGTGCAAACCAACAAATTGGGTCGAATACTCTACCCTCGAAAACTGCTGCGAACCCATGCGCTGGTGGGCCATCAACAACATTCTTCGAGTTTCATTGCCGAGGAGTGCTATCAGCATTCTTCTGGTGACGTTGCAGGAGAAGGTTAGTTGTTATAAGCATTCGTCTAGCTAACACTAGAGATTGCATGATCAACCCTTTTCTGGAGCCATTGCCAGGGAAGCACAACTGATGTCAGGAGCCCAGAGACCGCACGAGGCGGTGCTAAGTCAAGAGGGCGCGCCTAGGGGGTAAGCGCCCCCTTGCCTTGGGACCACCCCGCGGCTCCGTTTGACCTTATTCCGTCTCTATAAATTCTCTAAAATCGGGAAACCAATTAAGAGCCACCCCAAATACTCCCCCCCCGCCGCAAGTCTGTGTTCCGTCGTGTGCCCATCTAGAGCCCTATTCCAGTGCCCAGTCGAAGGGGGAATCGATTATGGAAGTCCTCTACATCAATCTTGCTGCTCCCATGATGATGTGTGAGTAGTTCACGACAGAGCTATGGGTCCATAGCTAGTATCTAGACAACTTTCTCTCTCTCTCTTTGATCTTCAATACAAAGTTCACCATGATTTCCGTGGTGATCTATTCGATGTAATCTTCTTTGTGGTGTGTTTGTTGGGATTCGATGAATTGTGGGTTTATCATCAGATTATTCATGAATATTAATTGGGCCATATCTCAACACTTTTATGCATGATTTTTATTGCTTCGTATTTCTCTCTATTCTATCGGTTTGATTAGGCCAACTAGATTAATTTATCTTCAGTGGGAGTGCTTCGTTGTGATTGGTTCAATCTTGTGGTGTTCAATCCTAGTGACACAAGGGGACATGACATGTGTTGTATTGCTGCCATTAAGGATAAAACATTGGGATTTATTTGTATTAGTTGAGTTTACTTTGTCTACATCATGTCATGTTGCTCAAAGCATTACTTTGTTTCATACTTAATACTCTAGATGAATGAAGTAATAGCAGTAGATGCAGGCAGGAGTTGGTCTACTTGCTTATGGACGTGATGCTTATATACATCATCATCGTCATGAATAAATATTTCATAACTATGTGCTTTTCTATCAATTGCCCAATAGTAATTTGTCTACCCATCGTGTGCTATCTTCGAGAGAGAAGCCTCTAGCGAAAACTATGGCCCCCGGGTCTACACAAATATTATTACTAAAACCCTAAAAATATTGTTGTTTATCATTGTTGTCATTTTATTTTCTATTGATATCTATCTATCGGTATTTAATCCTTGGAAGTAATGAGTTCAAGGGGCTTGACAACGCTCTTGCCCACATTAGATGCAAGTGTTTGATTCTGCGTGTAGGTGCTCACGACGGGAACTTGTGTGATTCCCCTATTGGTTTGATAACCTTGGTTCTCATAGAGAGAAATACTTATATCTACTATGTTACATCTCCTCTCTCTTCGGGGAAAACCCAACATAGTTTACAAATAGCAATAACCATGAAAATGCGCTAAACGGTAAATGGACACAGGTCCTTGCGGCCGAAGAAGAGCTCGAAACTTGGGGTACAACAACCAAATTATACCCACGTCGGAAGCTGCTGCCGACTTCGACGACGTGGTGGCAGATAACGAGACCCTCGCGTATGACCATGCAGGCCATGCTGGTCATCCCCTTAGAGGACGAGATCGGACAACAAGGCCATATAAGGAGCCCTGTGTGGAAAATCGCCCTCGCGAAAAGAGCCCAGTCGATTAGCACGAGCCCTTTGATCTGTGCACTAAGATAAACGTAGATAGAGCCCCTCCCCGATCCATCTGCAGCGCAAGGGAGCATGCCCCTGCTAGCCTAGAAGGGTATGACGCCTGGTTAGACAACAAGGGCGAGCTCGTGAAGAACAACGAGCACGAGCGATCTCCTACACCCGCCAAGATATGCCTCACCATAGAGCTCCGGCACATCTGATCTGTTTCACAACCGAAGTCATGGAACATTAGTTCTTGAAAGGATTTAAACCCATGAACATAGATCAATATGACGGAACAACCGATGCTGCCATTTGGATAGAAGATTTCCTTCAACACATACACATGGCCCGACGTGATGACCTCCACGCCATAAAGTACGTGCCGCTCAAACTTAAGGGACCGACAAGGCATTGGCTCCACATCCTCCCTAGAAATTCTATGGGTGTGTTTGGTCGCATTCCCAAGCTAGCATGTTTTTTCTCCTCTGATACAAGCTGAGTGTAGATATGCTGAGTAAATGCATTTGATGTTGTTTGGTAGCGATGTATGTGCTAAGACATGCTAAGTTGAGACTCTTTTTGGTAACTTGCATCTGTTTAGATATGTGAGTCGGTGCTGTAGCAAGCAGTATTTTGAAATAAGTGCATAAAATATTTCAAAAATGTGAACAATTTTTGAAACATGAAATAATAGCAATTTTTGAAAAAATAAACATTTTTTGAAATTCTGAAGTTTTTTTTGAAAATTTAAACATTTTTTTGAAAAATCAAAATTTTAGAAAAATGCAAACATATTTAGAATAAATAAATAAATTTGAATTTATGTACATTTTTGGAAAAAATATTATATTTTGAAAATTTGAACAAATTTTGAAAATATGTTTTTTGGTATTTTGAACGTTTTCTGAAAATTAAATTATTTTTAGAAATCATGAACATTATTTGAAACACATTGTCGCTCGCTTCGCTCATGCATGCTAACTAGTGAACGACTGTTGGGGTATTCTCTCTTCGTGTATGCTAAGAGGGTATTTGGGATAAGGTCATGCATGCTAAGGAGGCCCCGTGCAGACTACCAAACACACAAAAGCGGGTCGAGGAGGAAACTTTTGAGCTCAAGACAATTTTCTAGGGTACCTATGTTCCCCCGGATGCCGATGACCTCAGCGACATCGTCCAGAAATAAGGTGAGTCTGGAACCCGTTCTTTACTAAAAAGAACTAGATCATCGACTATCCGGACACCGAGGCAAGTGCGGCTTCTAAGCATAGCATCCGGGATGAATGGCAGTCCGATAGCTCGGGCAGCATAAGCCCAGGACCATGTCAACCCTCACCTGACTAATGACCCGCTTTTGCGTGGGCGGTGATAGTTGGCTAGCTCGAAGTTCTCACAAAAGTGGTCCCGGCACCTCGGAAGCACGAGACAGGAATGGCCAACCGAGGCACAAAATAAACAAGCATCGGAATAGGAACAATGGCAGTGATGCCAAGGACCCCACAATCAATGTAGGGTTCAATAGTTCACGGGCCGGACCAAAGAAGAGACCCTTTAAGGGGAGAAGGGACAACTCAAGTGCTCTGTGCAAGATATTGGACAAGCTCTGCCAGATCCAAGGGATCCCGCATAAGACTCCCACCCACACCAATTGAAATTTTTGGGTGTTCAAGTAGACCGGAAAGGTGCTAGTCGAGGAGTCAAGCAAGGGCCAGTCCCGGAGTGACGACGATGACTATGAACCTCGATGGTCGAACAATGGCGGCCAAAAATAGTTTCCCTCCAAAGTAAAGGAAGTGAAGATGATTTACGTCACACACATCCCTAATAAGGAGAGGAAGTGTGCACTTCGGGGCCTTAGAGCCTGTAACCCGAGGCGTATGCCATGGATGGCCCGCCCGATCACTTTTGGTAAAAAGACGACCGACTAGCATTCGCCATGGCAGGTCAGTGGCACTGGCCCTAGATCCCATTGTCGATGGGTTTCACCTAACCCACGTTCTTATGGATGGCAAAAGTAGTCTGAACTTGCTATACAGTGACACAGTGAGAAAATGGGCATTGATTCTTCATGAATTAGACCCAACACCACCACCTTTTAAGGGATCATACTTGGTGTAGTGGCCAATTGCACGGGCACCATTACACTTCAAGTTCTTTTCGGTTCTCCCGACAACTTCTGATGTGAGAACTTGATATTTTATATAGTTCCCTTCTGAAGTGGTTACAACGCGCTCCTCGGTCACACAACGTTCACCCGCTTTCATGCGGTTCCGCACTATGCCTATTTAAAACTTAAGATGCCAGGCCCCAATGGTGGCATCACCATTAGTGGCAATACGAAGCACTCCCTCTGTATGGAGGAGGAAACAATGGAATTTGCACCTGATTGCTAGATGGTCGAGGAAGCGGCTAATACATCTGCATCGTATCTATATATTTTTTATTGTTTCATGCCAATACTCTACAACTTCCGTATACTTTTGGCAACATTATATAATTTTTTCGGACTAACTTACTAATCCAGTGCCCAGTGACAGTTCTTATTTTTTTTGCATGCTTTGTAGAAAATCCAATGGAGTCAAAGCGCGATAAACATTTACGAAGATTTTTCCTGGAATATATCTGAATTTTGGGAAGAAGAATCAACACCACATGGTACCCGAGGTGCTCCCAAGCCAATAGTGCGCAACTAGGGCGGGTGGCCACACCCTGAGGGCTTGGGACCACCCTGTAAGTCGGTGATGCCCTTCTTTCATGGAAAAAAGATATTTTCCCGAGAAAAATCCCCTCAAAATTTTGGCCCACTCGGAGTTACAGATCTCCGGATATTTAAGAAATAGTGAATGGGTCAGAAAATAGTCACGAAAACAGGAGAGAAAGTACATGAGGGATATTGGAAATATGCCCTAGAAGCAATAATAAATTGGTTATTTCCTTGTTGATGATAATCGTTTATTACCCATGCTAGAATTGTATTGACTGGAAACTCAGATACATAAGTGGATACGTAAATAACGCCGCGTCCCTAGTGAGCCTCTACTAGACTAGCTCGTTGATCAAAGATGGTTAATGTTTCCTAACCATAGACAATAGTTGTCATTTGATAATGAGATCACATCATTAGGATAATGATGTGATGGACAGGACCCAACCATAAGCATAACATAAGATTGTATCACATAGTATATTGCTATTGCTTTATTTATGTCAAGTATCTGTTTCTAGGACCATGCGATCATGCAACTCCCTGACACCGGAGGAATACCTTGTGTGTACCAAACGTCACTTCATAACAGGGTGATCATAAAGGTGCTCTACATGTATCTCCGAAGGTGTCTGTTGGGTTGGCAGGGATTGAGACTCGGATTTGTCACTCTGTTTGACATAGAGGTATCTCTCGTCGCTCTCAATAATACAACATCACAAGAAGCTTGCAAGCAGTGTGACTAAGGAGTTAGTCACGTGATTTTGTATTACAGAACGAGTAAAGAGAATTGTCGGTAACGAGATTGAACTAGGTATGGAGATACCTACGATTGAATCTTGGGCAAGTAACATACCGATTGACAAAGGGAATTGCATACGTGAATGATTGAATCCTTGACATCGTGGTTCGGCCAATAAAGATCTTCATGGAATATGTAGGAACCAATATGGGCATCCGGGTCCCGCTATCGATTATTGTTTGAAGAGTTATCTCAATCATGTCTACATGATTATTGAACCCGTAGGGTCCGCACGCTTAACATTCGATGACGATATAATATTATTGGGTCATGTATGTTGGTGACTCTCGGTGTCAAAACCGGCAGATCTCGGGTAGGGGTCCCGAACTATAGAGCTTAGATCGCAGGAAAGAGAGGGAGACGATGTTTACCCAGGTCCGGGCCCTCTTGAGGAGGTAAAACCCTATGTCCTGCTTGATTATATTGATGGGGAAAAATGGTTACAGAGTTGATCTACCACGAGATCGTACGAGCTAAACCCTAGATGAGATAACCTGCTTCTACACATAAGAACCTCTGGTTTATATGGACACCAAGGCCCATAGGGTTACATGTTACCGACTTAGATTGGGGGTTGATGGGCCAAACTGGTCCTCCTGCCTTGGAGTGCACGCCTAGTCTCCGGAGCCTTCCATGTTGATTACGCAGTTGTCAGATAATTCGGTCTTCAATGATGCAACCCATATGATCGGCCCATCATGGACAGGCCGACTACTCGAGGACCCCTTAATCCGGAACTCCTTCAGCATCCCCTAAACTGGCCTTCAACACTGATGTGTATGGTCTTCGGCTGCCGAGCATATAGACAAATCGGCTTGCACATCGAGTTCCCCTCATATGCGGCTGATATCGGTTTAATCGCTCCAATGACGTAGTACTCTCGAAAATGGGAGCCATTAAATTTAAATGCTTTTAAAGTCTCGAAGGTGAATAGTAACACATCTGACAACTCTTCTCACGAAAAGTCACGATAACAAATAAGTAGAAAAACTCGAGTCGCGGCTCGAGGCCACTTTCCCCGGGGCCTGTTCTATCAACAACATAGATCGTGTCCCGTGTTTAAGGGGATTCGAATTAATGACCCGACCAACCTACGCAGCTTCCAACCGTGCACTTGTTTCGGGAAGTGGCGGAGCTGGTAGCGCAGTAAGCGGAAACCCTTGGTGTCGTGACCTACCTTTAAAAGGGGAAGAAAGATTCAAAGCCCACCACATGCATTCCAAACCCTTGCTCCTTCTCCATCCAAGCTCAAGCGCCCAGATCCATTCCATCTCCCACCCCTTCCAGTCGCCCTCCATCTCAAGCTCTGCAATGGCTGGCTCAGGCTCTCAGGGCAAATGGGAGGTCTCCTGTGTCTCTGAAGGATACATCCAGGAGATGAAGCGCTACAGCTACATTGCAACCAACATCGCCCACCGAGCACCGGAAAAGGGGAGCGGGTGGTGTTCGTCCCCCACTTCCTCCAGGGATTGGGCTTCCCTCTTCACCCTTTCGTCACGGGTATGATGTTTTACTATGGGTTAGATTTCCTTGACCTCCCCCCAAATTCCATTATGCACATCTCCATCTTCATCACCGTCTGCGAGGCTTTCTTGCAGGTTCATCCGCATTTGGTCTTTGGCTGAAGGTCTTCAATGTCAAGCCAAAGTTGGTCAGCAGCCAGCATGCCGACTGCAGTGGGGCCGTGATAAGCAAGATCTGCCGCATGCCATGGCCGGAGGGCACACTGATCGACACGAGCAAGAACTTGCAGAAGGAGTGGTTCTATATCACAGAACCTCCAGAAGCAGACTGGGTGATGCCCGCCGAGTTCACATGTGGTCCCCTAGTGAGGCTGACCTAATGGGTCAGGAAAGATTTGGACTGGGGCTCGACTTAGGACGTGAAGCAGCTACAAAAACACATCAAGCAAATGGTGGCTTCCAACAACGGCTGGAAAATGTAGTCTAGGTCACACTTCATCGCCACATCCTCTCTAGTCAGCATCAGGACAACCCGATGTGGTCTCACAAGGCCGACGAGCCCTGCATGGTTCTCGAGTTCTACCACACCACTCATGAAGACCTGTGGCGGATACTGCTCAAACTGCAGCAGGAGTTGTCGGCCGAGGACGAAGACACCGGCTTGGACGACAATACTCCCCGTGTGGAGGTACGTCCGAGCTCTTATACTTACTCGTAGTCTTCATTTTATCAAAGGTCTTACTATCCCTACTTCTTTGTAGGATTGGTTGGAACTCGACAAGAACATAGACGACCCAGCTCCCGTGCCAGAGGAGCCCCAGACTCCTCTGCTCGAGTTGATGCTAGTAGAGGCGCCGTACGTGGCACTGGACAATAAGAATATGGAAGAGTCCATCGGATACAAAGTCCGAGGACACTCATGCCTCCTCTACCCACGAGGGGGGGGGGAGTTAGACGAGGAGGAACATAAATATTCTCTTCAGGCAAGGAAGAGGGAGGCACCGAAGGGGGCCGAGGAGGGACTACCTCTCCGGGCTCCGAAGAAACCTTGCAAGAGCAAGGTCGCCCTTCTCGATTCTAGACCAGACTCTGATGACGAGGTCGGAGCCTTAGGGTCAAGCCCTCGTCCTGAAGGTACGGAATTCATTCCTTAATTTAATAGAGTTATACCAATTTATTATAAATAATGAGGACTGAGTTGTTTCTTATCACAGGCCGGTCCGAGATCTTTCGACGGATCAGGTGTCAGAGGAGGGTTCGCTGCCCGTCGAGCTGGAGGAGAGTGGGAACGCGTCCCACAACACCCCTCCGTGGTCCTCGGATGAGCTGGCCGAGGTGATGTCCCATCAGGCCCCGACGACCACTATCGAGGTGGTGCTGGTCGAGGCGGATACTACGAACACAAAGGATCGGGAGGTCCCAGCTGAAGTCGATATACCAGCCTCTGAGGACCGAGAGGTTCCGGCTGGTGTTGATACCCCGATTGCCGAAGACCAGGAGATTTTGGCTGAGGTCCTTACCTCGGTCATTAGGATCCAGGGGGCTGGTTCCTTCTCCACAAGTGGAGAAAAGAACCAAATTTCCTCTGGACATTGCCCGAAGAGAGCTTCCAGGGGACCTGATGCTCCTGTGTCTTCACTGCCGCCCCCAACACCGCCCACAACCGAACAAGCTATGGCTTCCTTGGTGGCACACCATAATGAAGGATGCCTTGGCCAACTCCTCTATTCCCGAAGAACATCACACCCTTATGGGTGTGGTCTTAAAAAGTATTTAGTCCGTTAATAGCGGACTGAACGAACCCTTCAACGGCTTGTTGACGGGTTTTAAGGTAAGCCATGCAATCTTTTAGATTTTATTTGCAAAGTTATATATGCCTTTATGGGTATAACAGCCCCCGAGCCAGGGGTAAGTTTGACAAGCTTACCCATGGCTGTGAATAATTCCTAGGCAGGAAGAGTAATGCTGATATTTTCTAATTATAACAGCGTTCAGAAGTAGTTCCAGCCAAATGCCTTGTATGCCAATAACTCATAGTTATTGAAATTCATAATTCTACCGTGCAGGCTTCATGCTCCACTGCGAATGCCAACGCGGTGGAGATAGCTGAGCTAAACCGGACACTAAAGGCTTCCGATGATGAGCTTAGCCACGTGAATGTTCGGCTTGATGAAAAGCAGGGTAAGTTGCAAGTACTGCTGTAAATAGTGTTGCTCCCTTTAAACACAGAAGGCCTCTCCTAATTTTTAATGTTTGACCTCGTTATGCCAATTTGGTCAGCAACAGAGGACGAAGAGTTCGAGAAACTCAAGGCTGAACTAGAGCAGGCCAAGAAGGAGGCCGCTGCTCACAAGGTGGCGGCCGAACAAGCAGGGTTGCCGAGCTGAGCTCCATTAAGGTGGAAAGTGGCAAGCATGAGGCCAGGGTGGCTGAGGTTCAACAGGAGCTGCAAGAAGTCAACTCTAAATGTGAGGCTTTAGAGCAAAAGTCTCAGGAGCAGGTGACCGAGCTCTCCAAGTTGTCCGCCGAGCTTAAATCAGAGCGGGTGGAACCGAGGTTCTATGAAGAAGAAGCGCTCCATGCAAAGCAGATGACAACTGGTAAGAAATACATATTGCAATGTTCCTTTGGTGGAAAAATGAGTGCATTTCTTACGCGGATATGGCGTTCCTCAGGCGCCTACACGGACCTCCCAAGGAGTGTGGTGGAAGCAAACAAGAACTACTCGACCCATGACCGGGATGCTGAGCGGAGGCTCTTTTGGGCTCAGTTTTAGACTCGTGAGCTCAACCCCAGTCTGAGTTATCAGATGAAACAACTCATGGAGCTACATAGGATGGCGGAGCCGGTCATGAACGATCTCTGCATCCAGCTATGGCCTACCGAGCCGTTGCCGAGCAGTTACTTCGACTTAGTGCAGAGGTTGGTCGATGCCATGCCCCGGATTGAGGTCCTGAAGCGTTCCGTCTGCATAGGAGGTCAGATGGCCTTTGCGAGGACATTGGTGCTCTATCCGGGGATGAAGCCCCTGACGATGGCGACCACACCTCCACCAGCCGGGAAGGAGCACAGACGCCCCGAGCTGTATTTTCCCTCCTCGACGGAGGGTGCTCGACTTACAGAGACCCAGTGCTTGAAAGATGTAATCTTCGAGTAATTGTATTGTCGTGTGCCTCCAAAACAACTTATATTTATAATGTTTAGTATTTGTGTTTTGTGTATTATTCTGACTCCTAACAGTTGGTCAGTTTAATCTGAAAGTTACCAGTCGTCGGCTTCAGCCCCCAGGTAGATACTACTCGGGGTGTTTCATCGTCCATACTATTACCCTTAGCCGATGAGTCGATGCCCGAAGGTGGTAGTGTGCGGAGGAAACGAGGAAATCAGACATGTGGTTTTATTGCTTTCACTTAGCTTTAGGAGTTGAAATTAGCGGGCTGATCGGAAGCCCCCATGTTTTTTGATGGTAGTCGGGTAAGCCGTATTTAGAAATGGATACCATAGGGTCTGTAAAGGCGTAAACCCTGTGTGTAACATGGAATAGACTCCAACGGCCTTTTGTTGTTGAGCCTGGGTTGCAGAACAATTCTCGCTTATTATGACAGTCAGTTTTTGGCTTTCTCCATTGAGGTATTTTTAGCCAGACTAGCCGACAATACAATCGCAGTGGTTCTCCCTTTACCCCTTAGCTGAACTAGCAAGACGTAAGGAGGTAAGCATGGGAGCAGGGCAACCCAACTGTAGACCCAAGACATAATTTAGAACCGATGCATAATACACAAGACCTGAGATACCGGACACTTAAGGAGTAGCGACAGCATAGTAATCGGGGTGGTTTTACCATCCAAGCCCATGGTCTATGATCGATAGCACTTTAGTGTGTGTAAAAAGTAATTTTGGCATGTCAGCACCGATAAGCATAAAATGTGTGTATTCAAAAGTACTTGGAATAATGTGTGTGATGAATTTTTATAACTCGTAGCACCAAGGCAGCTATTACAGGGAACAATTCATACAAGTTTTTGAAGCAACTTTTCCAGCGACCTTACATGGGCAATTTGACATTCGCCCTGTTTTTGGCCCCACTATATCTATTACCCCCGCTAGGGGTGGAAGTACTATCCTTTGCAGGAAGTTGCCGTCAGCAGGAGGACCTTGAGTGGAGGGTCTTGAGAAGCTGCTGATGAAATGGAGTAGCTTGACGCTTGGGGTTCTTCATGATACCCTGTCGTTGGTCCATAGGAGTGTGTTGGACCATAACTCGGTTGACCCGATCACATAATCCCTGGTGGGTTGCTCCCACGGCTGCCCATGGAATTTTAAGGATGAAATTGTGTTTACGAGGGACATACCTTGACGGTGCTCGAGCTGTGTCGTGGGAGTCGCATCCCTATGTACTCTGAACCAAAGAAGTATCCGGCTGGTCGGATTGAGCTCGGACTCGTTTGTCTTCTCTCCACGCCTTTGTTGCCAGCCTGTGGCTTGAAGTGTCGCTGTCGTGTTGGCACTCAGCCGTCAGTGCGGACGTGTGATCCTCGGTCCAGAGAGAATGCTCTGTATTTCCATTAACCGTGATGACTCCCTTGGGTCCGGGCATTTTGAGCTTCATGTAGGCGTAGTGGGGTACGACGTTAAAGCGGGCAAAAGCTGTGCTACCGAGGAGGGCATGGTATCCGCTGCGAAGGGGACGATATCGAAGATCAAGTCCTCACCACGTAATTTTTCGGGAGAACCAAACACAACTTCCAGTGTTATCGTGCCCGAGCAGCGGGCTTCGACGCCTGGAATCACTTCTTTAAAGGTAGCGCGACTTGGTTTGATTCGTAATGGGTCTATGCCCATCTTTTTCATTGTATCCGAATAAATCAGATTAAGGCTACTTCCTCCGTCCATGAGGACTCGAGTGAGGTGGAAACCATCGATGATGGGGTCAAGGACCAGGGCGGCCGACCCTCCATGACAGATATTGGTTGAATGATCCCTATGGTCGAAAGTGATTGGGCAAGCTGACCATGGATTGTATTTCGGTGCTAAGGGCTCTACGCCATATACCTCCCAAAATGCCCGTTTCCTTTCCCTAAAAAAATCAGGAGATCCACGAAAATACTTTTCCGCCGCCGCAAGCTTCTGTCTCCGCAAGATCCCATCTGGGGCACGTTCTGGTGCCCTGCCAGAGGGGAGATTCGGATACGAAGGGCTTCTTCATCAACACCATGACCTCTACGATGATGCGTGAGTAGTTCAACATAGACCTATGGGTCCATAGCTAGTAGCTAGATTGCTTCTTCTCTCTCTTGGATCTTCAATACAAATTTCTCCATGATCTTCATGGAGATCTATCCGATGTAATCTTCTTTGCGGTGTGTTTGTCGAGATCCGATGAATTGTGGATTTATGATCAGATTATCTATGAATCTTATTTGAGTTTCTTCTGATCTCTCTTATGCATGATTTCATATCCTTGTAATTCTCTTTGAGTTGTGGGTTTTGTTTGGCCAACTTGATCTATGATTCTTGCAATGGGAGAAGTGCTTGGTTTTGGGTTCATACCGTGCGGTGACCTCACCCAACGACAGAAGGGGTAGCGAGGCACGCATCATGTTGTTTCCATCAAGGGTAAAAAGATGGGATTTTCATCATTGGTTTGAGTTTATCCCTCTACATCATGCCATCTTGCTTAAGGCGTTACTCTGTTCGTCATGAACTGAATACACTAGATGCATGCTGGATAGCGGTCGATGTGTGGAGTAATAGTAGTAGATGCAGAAAGTATCGATCTACTTGTCTCGGACGTGATGCCTATATGTATGATCATTGCCTTAGATATCATCATGACTTTGCGCGGTTCTATCAATTGCTCGACAGTAATTTGTTCATCCACCGTAATATTTGCTATTTTGAGAGAAGCCTCTAGTGAACACTATGGCCCCCGGGTCTACTTCACACCATATTTTCAGCCTTACTCTTTTACTTCGTTGCACTTTCCGCCTTCAGATCTCACTTTGCAATCAATCTTGAAGGGATTGACAACCCCTTTATAGCGTTGGGTGCAATCTCTTTTGTGTTTGCGCACGTACTCTGGACTTGACGAGATTCTCCTACTGGATTGATACCTTGGTTCTAAAACTGAGGGAAATACTTACTGCTCCTGTCCTGCATCACCCTTTCCTCTTCAAGGGAAAAACCAACGCAAGCCAAGTCTCAGTCAACGTGCCAACTTCTGGCGCTGTTGTTTGAGAAGTAGCAGAAGGATTTCTGGTGCTGTTGCCGGGGAGGATCAAGTCAATAACTCATCCAAGTAAGTGTCGCAAACTCATCTCTTGCATTTACTTTATTTGCCTCTCGTTTTCCTCTCCCCCACTTCTGAAAAACAAAAATTTACATTTTTTTGCCTTTTCCGTTTGCCCTTTTCTCTCGCTTGCTTTCTGTTCGCTTGTGTGCTTGCTTGCTTGCTGAAGTCACCATGACTGAAAACACCAAACTTTGCGACTTCTCGAATACTAATAATAATGACTTTATTAGTACTCCGATTGCTCCCGCCACTAGTGCGGAATCATACGAAATCAATGCTGCTTCGCTGAATCTTGTTATGAAAGAGCAATTCTCCGGCCTTCCTAGTGAAGATGCGCATCCCATCTTAATACCTTCATTGAGCTTTGCGATATGAAAAAGAAGAAAGATGTGGATAAAGATGTGATTAAATTGAAGCTTTTTCCTTTCTCGTTGCGAGATCGAGCAAAAATTTGGTTTTCGTCTTTGCCCAAAAATAGTATTGATTCTTGGAACAAGTGCAAATATGCTTACATATCCAAGTATTTTCCACCGGCTAAGATTATCTCTCTCCGTAATGATATTATGAATTTTAAGCAACTTGATCATGAACATGTTGCACAATATTGGGAGAGAATGAAATTGATGATTAGAAATTGTCCCGCTCGTGTCTTGAGTCTTTGGATGATTATAGAAATCTTTTACGCTGGCTTGAATTTTGCTTCTAGAAATATCTTGGACTCCGCCTCAGGTGGAACGTTCATGGAAATCACGTTAGGAGAAGCTACAAAACTCCTAGACAATATCATGACGAACTACTCTCAGTGGCACACTGAAAGGTCACCTACTAGTAAGAAGGTACATGCTATAGAAGAAATTAACTCGTTAAGTGCTAAGATGGATGAGTTAATGAATTTGATTGCTAGTAGAAGTGCTCCTTTAGGTCCTACTGATATGCCCTTGTCTTCCTTGATTGAGAGTAGCAACGCTAGCTTGGACGTTAATTTTGTTGGTAGGAATAATTTTGGCAACAACAATGCTTTTAGAGGAAACTATGTTCCTAGGCCTTTTCCTAGTAACCCCTCTAATAACTTTGGCAACTCCTACAACAATACTCATGGAAATTACAATAGATTACCCTCTGATCTAGAGAGTAATATCAAAGAGTTTATCAACTCACAAAAGATTTTCAATGCGTCCATAGAGGAAAAACTACTCAAAATTGACGATTTGGCTAGGAGCATCAATAGAATGTCTAGTGACATTGATGCTTTGAAAGTTAGATGTGCTCCTCCCAAGATCAATATGGATGAAACTTTGAAAGCTATGCATGTTTCCATGAGTGAGAGCAAAGGAAGAACCACCCAAATTCGTGCTACACATGAATGGCTTAAAAGGGCGTGTTCTCGTGATAAGAATCACGAAGATCTTAAAGTGCTTGGTGTGACTCCCATTGAATCTTTGTTTTCTTGTGTCAAACCTAATGATGATGGGGCTGGATACGAATCCACTTTGGTTGAAAAACGCCCCAATGATTCGGAGTCCATCTATCTTGATGCTAAAAGCATTGAAAGTGGAGTAGAAGATATTAAAACTTTGAGTAGTAATGACATTACTACTTCGGATTTCAAGGAATTCAATTATGATAGTTTCTCCTTGATTGAATGCATTTCCTTGATGCAATCCATGCTAAACTCTCCACACGCTTATAGCCAAAACAAGGCCTTTACCGATCATATCGTCGAAGCTATGATAAAATCTCTTTATGAGAAATTTGAGTTGGAAGTTTCTATCCCTAGAAAGCTTCATGATGAGTGGGAACCTACTATCAAAATCAAAATCAAAAACTATGAATGAAATGCTTTGTGTGATTTGGGTGCTAGTGTTTTCGCGATTCCAAAGTTTTTATGTGATGTTCTGGGTTTTAATGAGATTGATGAGTGTTCTCTTAATTTGCATCTTGCGGATTCTACTTTCAAGAAACCCATGGGAAGGATCAATGATGTTCTTATTATTGCAAATAGGAACTATGTACCTATGGATTTAATTGTGCTTGAGATTGATTGCAATCCTACATGCCCTATCATTCTTGGTAGACCTTTCCTAAGGACTATCGGTGCTATAATCGATATGAAAGAAGGGAATATTAGATTTCAGTTTCCTTTAAAGAAGGGCATGGAGAATTTTTCTAGAATAAGATTGCCTTATGAATCCATGATGAGGGCTACTTATGGTTTGAGCACCAAAGACGACGATACGTGATTCTATCGCTTTATGCCTAGCTAAGGGCGTTAAACAATAGCGCTTGTCGGGAGGCAACCCAATAAATTTATCTTTTTCTTTCTGTTACATCCACACTATCATAATTCTGTTATGATTGTGTCTTTTGTGTTCCTTTTTGTGTTTGAGCCTAGCAAAACCTTTATGACTAGTCTTGGTGTTGGTTGTTTGATCCTGCTGGAAAAAGACAGAAACATTTTGCTCACGAGATTATTTTTCATTTTTATTCAGAAAGAGCTTTTGAGTTGATTCGTTTTGCTGCTGGTTGATATACCTTTTGCCAAGGCAGTCGTAATTTTTCAGAATTTGTGAGGTACCATAAGCATATGAAGTATACAGATTGCTACAGACTGGTCTGTTTTTGACAGATTCTGTTTTTGTTGAGTTGGTTGCGTGTTTTGATGAAACTATGGATAGTATCGGGGGGGGGGGGGGTACTAGCCATGGAAAAGTGAGAATACATTAATCTAACACCAGTATAAATAGAAATCAAGATTGCTATAGTACCTAAAGAGGTGGTAGTTTGTTTTCTTGTGCTAATGATATCACGAGTTTCTGTTTAAGATTTGTGTTGTGAAGTTTTCAAGTTTTGGGTGGTGTTCTCATGGACAAAGGGATAAAGAGTGGAAAGAGCTCAAGCTTGGGGATGGCCAAGGCACCCCAAGCCAAATTCAAGGACACCAAAAAGCCTAAGCTTGGGGATGCCCCGGGAAGACATCCCCTCTTTCGTCTTCAACCCATCTGGGGCACGTTCTGGTGCCCTGCCGGAGGGGAGATTCGGATACAGAGGGCTTCTTCATCAACACCATGACCTCTCCGATGATGCGTGAGTAGTTCACCATATACCTACGGGTCCATATCTAGTATCTAGATGGCTTCTTCTCTCTCTTGGATCTTCAATACAAAGTTCTCCATGATCTTCATGGAGATCTATCCGATGTAATCTTCTTTGCGTTGTGTTTGGATCCGATGAATTGTGGATTTATATTCAGATTATCTATGAATCTTATTTGAGTTTCTTCTGATCTCTCTTATGCATGATTTCATATCCTTGTAATTCTCTTCGAGTTGTGGGTTTTGTTTGGCCAACTTGATATATGATTCTTGCAATGGGAGAAGTGCTTGGTTTTGGGTTCATACCGTGCGGTGACCTCACCCAGTGACAGAAGGGGTAGCGAGGCACGCATCATGTTGTTGCCATCAAGGGTAAAAAGATGGGGTTTTCATCATTGGTTTGAGTTTATCCCTCTACATCATGTCATCTTGCTTAAGGCGTTACTCTGTTCGTCATGAACTCAATACACTAGATGCATGTTGGATAGCGGTCGATGTGTGGAGTAATAGTAGTAGATGCAGAAAGTATCGGTCTACTTGTCTCGGATGTGATGCCTATATGTATGATCATTGCCTTAGATATCATCATGACTTTGCGCGGTTCTATCAATTGCTCGACAGTAATTTGTTCACCCGCCGTAATATTTTCTATTTTGAGAGAAGCCTCTAGTGAACACTATGGCCCCCGGGTACACTACACACCATATTTCCAGCCTTACTCTTTTACTTCGTTGCACTTTCCGCCTTTAGATCTCACTTTGCAATCAATCTTGAAGGGATTGACAACCCCTTTATAGCGTTGGGTGCAAGCTCTTTTGTGTTTGCACAGGTACTCTGGACTTGAAGAGATTCTCCTACTGGATTGATACCTTGGTTCTCAAACTGAGGGAAATACTTACTGCTCCTGTGCTGCATCACCCTTTCCTCTTCAAGGGAAAACCAACGCAAGCCAAGTCTTCATCAACGTGCCAATTTCTGGCGTTGTTGTTTGAGAAGTAGCAGCGGCGATTCCTCCCGAAAGCCTCCTCTCGATTTTTTCTAGAACGAAACCCTCCTTATAGCAAAAGAGGGGGGCAGAGGGCCAACTGGGAACCCACAAGCCCCCTAGGCGCGACCAGGGGGGTAGGCCGCGCCTAGCAGGCTTGTGGCCTCGTGGTGGCTCCCCTCTTGTACTTCTTCCTCCCAGTTTTTTTATAAATTCCAAAATAAATCCTCGTTGATTTTCACGGCTTTTGGAGTTGCGCATAATAGGTATCTCAAAGTTGCTCCTTTTTCAGGCAAGAATTCCAATTGCCGGCATTCTCCCTCTTCATGTAAACCTTGCAAAATAAGAGAGAAAAGGCATAAGTATTGTACCGTGAAGTGTAATAACAGCCCATAAAGCGAGAAATATCAACATAAAAGCATGATGCAAAATGGACGTATCATTCATCACGAAGCTCTAGCAGCTTACTCGCAGTGACTTTGGAGAACCATCACTATCTCATCTAGAAGATTAACTCCCACTTGGTTCAAGCGATTGTTGTACTCAGACAATTTGAGAACATGCTCAATGATTTGAGCTTTTCTCCTTTACTTTGTAGGCAAAGAATCTTGTCGGAGGTCTTATACCTCTCAACAAGGGCACGAGCATGAAATCTCAATTTCATCTCTTAGAACATCTCTTATGTTCCGTGTCGTTTTCAAAAACGTCTTCGGCACCTTGCTTCTAAGCCATTAAGTATTACGCAGTGAACTATCACATAGTCATCAAAAAACGTGTATGTCAGATGTTCGCAACATCCACAGACGACGCTCGAGGTGCAACACACCGAGTGGTGCATTAAGGACATAAGCCTTCTGCGCAACAATGAGGACAATCCTCAGTTTTACGGACTCAGTCCGCAAAGTTGCTACTATCAACTTTCAACTAAATTTTCTCTAGGAACATATAAAAACTGTAGAGCTATAGCGCAAGCTACATCGTAATTCGCAAAGACCATTAGACTATGTTCATGATAATTAGTTCAATTAATCATATTACTTAAGAACTCCCACTCAAAAAGTACATCTCTCTAGTCATTTGAGTGGTACATGATCCAAATCCAATAACTCAAGTCCGATCATCATGTGAGCTGAGAATAGTTTCAGTGGTAAGCATCTCTATGCTAATCATATCAACTATACGATTCATGCTCGACCTTTCAGTCTCATGTGTTCCGAGGCCATGTCTGCACATGCTAGGCTCATCAAGCTTAACCCGAGTGTTCCGCGTGTGCAACTGTTTTGCACTCGTTGTATGTGAATGCTGAGTCTATCACACCCGATCATCACGTGGTGTCTCGAAACGACAAACTGTCGCAACGGTGCACAGTCGGGGAGAACACAATTTCGTCTTGAAATTTTAGTGAGAGATCACCTCATAATGCTACCGTCGTTGTAAGCAAAATAAGGTGCATAAAAGGATTAACATCACATGCAATTCATAAGTGACATGATATGGTTATCATCATGTGCTTCTTGGTCTCCATCAAAGCATCGACACGATCTTCTTTTCACCAGCGCCACACCATGATCTCCATCAGTGTGTCGCCATCGGGGTTGTCGTGCTACTTATGCTATTACTACTAAAGCTATGTCCTAGCAATATAGTAAACGCATCTGCAAACACAAACGTTAGTTTAAAGACAACCCTATGTCTCTTGCCAGTTGCCGTACCATCGACGTGCAAGTCGATATTAACTATTACAACATGATCATCTCATACATCCAATATATCACATCATGTCATTGGCCATATCATATCACAAGCATACCCTGCAAAAACAAGTTAGACGTCCTCTAATTTGTTGTTGCATGTTTTACGTGGTTGCTATGGGTATCTAGTATGATCGCATCTTACTCACGCAAAAACCACAATGGAGATGTGCAAATTGCTATTTAACCTCTCCAAGGACCGCCTCGGTCAAAACCAATTCAACTAAAGTTGAAGAAACTTACACCCGCCCGTCATCTTTATGCAATGAGGTTGCATGTCAATCGATGAAACCAGTCTTTCGTAAGGGTACGGATAATGTCGGTCCGAGACGCTTTAATCCAACAATACCGGTGAATCGAGAAAAGACTAAGGAGGGCAGCAAATCGAACATCACCGTACACAAAACCCTTTGTGTTCTACTCGAGATAACATTTACGCATGAACCTAGCTCATGATGCCACTATTGGGGAACGTTGCATGGGAAACAAAAAAATTCCTACGCACACGAAGACCTATCATGGTGATGTCCATCTATGAGAGAAGATTTGGATCTACGTAACATTGTAGATCGCACAGTAGGAAGCGTTAAGAAACACGGTTGATGTAGTGGAACGTCTTCACGTCCCTCGATCAGCCCCACGAACCGTCCCACGATCCATCCCACGATCCGTTTCGATCTAGTGCCGAACGGACGACACCTCCGCGTTCAGCACACGTACAACTCAACGATGATCTCGGCCTTCTTGATCCAGCAAGCAAGACGGAGAAGTAGATGAGTTCTCCGGCAGGGTGACGACGCTCCGGTGGTGGTGACGATCTACTCATGCAGGGCTCCGCCCGAGCTCCGCAGAAATACGATCTAGAGGTAAAACTATGGTGTCTAGATCTGAGTTGCATGTGCCAAAAGTTGTCTCAAATCAGTCCTAAATCACCACTGTATATAGGAGGGAGGGGGAGGAGGCTTTCCTTGAGGGCCAAGCCCTCAAGGGTCCACTGGCCAAGGGAGAGGAGGAGTCCTACTCCAATCCTACTGCAATTAGGATTGGAAAATGGAGTCCTTCTCTTCCTTCCCACCTCTCTTTTTTTTTCTTTGGTTTTCTCCTTATGGCACCAAGGCCCTCTTGGGATGTCCCACCAGCCCATTAAGGGCTGGTGCGCAACACCTAGGGCCATTGGGCTTCCCCCGGGTGGGTTGTCCCCCTCCCTGTGAACTTCCGGAACCCATTCATCACTCCCGCTACTTTCCTGGTAATGCCCGAAAACCTTCCGGTAACCAAATGAAGCCATCCTATATATCAATCTTCGTTTTCGGATCATTCTAGAAACCCTCGTGACGTCCGTGATCTCATCCGGGACTCCGAACAACATTCGGTAACCACACATATAACTCAACTATACTAAAACATCGCCGAACCTTAAGTGTGCAGACCCTGCGGGTTCGAGAACTATGTAGACATGCCCCGAGGCACTCCTCGGTAAATATCCAATAGCGGGACCTCGATGCCCATATTGGATCCTACATATTCTCGGAAGATCTTATCGGTTGAACCTCAGCGTCAAGGATTCATATAATCTCGTATGTCATTCCCTTTGTCCTTCAGTATGTTACTTGCCCGAGATTTGGTCGTCGGTATCCGCATACCTATTTCAATCTCGTTACCGGCAAGTCTCTTTACTCGTTTCGTAATACAAGATCCCATGACTTACACTTAGTCACATCGCTTGCAAGGCTTGTGTGTGATGTTGTATTACCGAGTGGGCCCCGAGATACCTATCCGTCACACGCAGTGACAAATCCCAGTCTTGATCCATACTAACTCAATGGACACCTTCGGAGATACCTATAGAGTACCTTTATAGTCACCCAGTTACGTTGTGACGTTTGATACACACAAGGTATTCCTCCGGTGCCAGTGAGTCATATGATCTCATGGTCATAGGAATAAATACTTGACACGCAAAAAACAATAGCAATAAGATGACACGATCAATATGCTACGTATATAATTTGGGTCTTGTCCATCACATGATTCTCCTAATGATGTGATCAAGTTATCAAGTGACAACACTTGCCTATGGACACGAAACCTTGATCATGTTCGATCAACGAACTAGTCAACTAGAGGCTTACTAAGGACGGTGTGTTGTCTATGTATCCACACATGTATTTGAGTTTCCAATCAATACAATTCTAGCATGGATAATAAACGATTATTATGAACAAGGTAATATAAAAATAACTAATTTATTATTTCCTCTAGGGCATATTTCCAAGACATGTCTCCATCATCTTCCTCCGCCCATCGCTAGGGGCATGCGCCGCCTATCTCCGCGCTGCCGCATAGGACCAGCTCCAGCGCCGCCGTCCAGGAATTGCTCCGGCATAGACGTCCACAAATTTCTCCGCCGCCATCATCCAGGAACTGATATGCTGCCGCCACCGTGCAGGAACTGATCTGCCACGAACCAGTACGCACGTTGCCGGAACTTCCCACTACGATACAACGGATCTTGTCCTCCTCGAGCTCCCATGCACGTGTGGTTCTCGATCATCTGGACAAGGAACGCTCGACCTTTTCACCTGCCACCCATGCCCATGCTGCTGCTCTGTCGCGTGTTGCCGGTGGGCCTCTTCCTGTGCTACTGCTGCTCCTTTGCCCATGCGTGTGCTGCTGCTCTTGCTTTGCCTGTGGTGGTGGTGCTGCTGCTCCTCTGCTCGTCTAGGAACTAGCTCCTTGTGCAGTTGTGCTGCCATCGGATCTCCTCTACAGTCTGAAAAAGGCACTATTATGCACTTATGCTATTAACTGAATCTTGTACTACCAAATTTACACTAGATGATTTTGAGAATTTGCCAAATTTGCTTGACTGAATTTTTGGAACAGAAGTTCTTAATTCAAAAGAACAGTCCTACTGCTGTGACTCCACTTTTACTATTCATGAACTGTGTGAATCCAGTTTTGTATTTTAAGAAACTATAAATAGTCTAATTTCAGTGAACTCGTGGAAGCATGCATTTTCCAATCAATTAACAGTGACAACTGATTCCTTTGGTTTGTCCTTAAAATTTGTCAGATGCACTGTTTAGAATCGAGTTTTATAATTTGGGGAACTATAAATATTCTGATTATCAACTTGATATTCTGAACTCCATCGCTGGATCTAAAATGAAAAGATTAAAAAATTTCTACTCCTAGTGTCTGAAGAAATACTCAATGTTATCTTACTGTTATAAGTATTCTCTCAAATTGTAATCAGGTAAAATGGGCTAACAAGATTTAATTTACAGTTAAGCATCATGATACAAAAATTCAGCCAAAAATTGAACATCGCATCATCATTTGGCAGTACCACCACTTTATATGGCAGTAGTACCACAACAGCAACACTACTTCATATATCAGTAGTACAGTAAATTTTGAATGTAACAGCTTGATGCAGCAGGAGCATTCAACATTCAGATTTGACCAAAATAGGGATGGAGCATGGGTGGAGTAACTTCAGGTTGGAGCAGGGTTGGAGCAGCGTCCTCCATGGAGGGCATGGAGCAGAGTAGGGGTGGATGGGCATCCTCCATGGCGTTGGCGTCTGGGCATGCGAATGAGCTGCGTGATGGATCTGGGAGGGAGAGAGGATGGGGTGAGGAAGAGTGGAGGGACTTATCAGAGCCTCGCCGGAGCTAGAGTACGTCGTAGAAGCCCGCCCAGGAGGAAGATTGGACTTTTAGGATGAAAAGGGGGTTGCGGGAGCTAGGGAAGCTTCATGAGCCGGGGGGAGCTGGGGCGGCGGCTGAGGAGACAGCTGCGGCGTTGGCGGAGGACGCACGGGAGAGCTCAGGTGGCAACTAGAGACGACGCGAGAGAGCTGCGCGGTGGAGCTGAACAGGGGGAGCTCGGGCGAAGCTGCACGGCTGTGTGTGGAGATGGCTGGAGACGAGGAGGAGCACGGGTTATGTCGGGAATTTGGGGAGTGCTTTTTTGCAAAAGCGTCACGATGATAACCTTTTTCGGACGAAGGGAGTAGTATTTAACACATTTGTTCCATTTTGTTGTTGCAGTAGTGACAAGCACTGGCCAAAACTCATGGAGTTCCTTCGCAGCGGCATATATTTTGCTAGCATTGATATAATTAATGACAAGATCAAGATGAGGCACACTTGGGGTATTGAGATACCAGTTGAATGCCACATTGATCTTCAGGGCAGGTTCCGGCTTGAGCATGACAAGACTTCAATGGCTCGTATGGTAGACGCCCTGATCGACGAGGAGTACGCTGATATGAAGACAAAATTCCCCATGTCAGGGCACAAACTTTGGGAGAAGATCCCGCTTGACCCTATCAACATTGATAATGCAGCAATAGATGGGTATGTTGCATATGAGTTGTACCGCAGGATTCGAATCTGCAATTATGGGCAGCGTCACCTCGTACAGCTAATATCTCCTACTTGGGGGTATTCTGATACAGATGACGAGTAGTGTTTGCAATTGCGAACACTTTTATCTCTATTATGTAGTGCTTGGAGGTCTCTTGATTCGGATGAGTAGGTTTGCAATCCGGAAGAGTAGGATTGGTATTTTCAATTATGCAGTACTTTATGTAGTGGATACCTGAACTATTATTTCTATTATGTCCCTGTTTAAGTATGATTTGTGTGTAAGAATATTTAGTATGATGTGAGCAAGCTTTCTGAAGCGTTGTGATGTATGTGATGAATATTGTCCGTGGTTACGAAGCAATAAGCAAGGGAGACACACGACGAAAAAGTGAAGACTTTCTCTCCACAACTATTGTGATGACGGCTTTGATCTACAATACCACTCGAGTTAAATATAATATTAACTAAAATTATCAAAGTATTTATTTGTTAAAAAGAATGAATTAAAAAGAATCAACTAAAATGTTAACTACAAATAATGAACTAAAAAGAATCAACTAAAATATTAACTAAAAAGAATCAAAATAATATTAACTAAAATTATGAAACTATTTATTTGTTAAAAATAATGAACCAAAAAGAATCAACTAAAACATTAACTAAAAAGAATGAACTAAAAAGAATCAAAATAATATTAACTGAAATTATCAAAGTATTTATTTGTTAAAAAGAATGAACTAAAATAACAAATAAAATATTAACTAAAATCACCCACATAGCATGACTTCATTAGTACACGAAGTGCATCGAGTTTTTGCCGTAACCCTCTCAACTTTTTCGCACATGCTATGTGGGTGAAATGATGATACCATGCCAACTTTCACCCTTTTGAGAGCTCATTTGTAGTGCTTTTCAATTTTAGGGTCATTTAGCTCAAAAAATCAGTTAATGCATGAAAAATACCTAATGAAGTCAAAAAGGGTTGAAAATTGATGATGTGGCTTTGAATGGTGAATGTTGAACGCATAATTTTTTTGGAGTTGAAATTAGTTAAAAAACGAAATCCCTTTGTAACAGATGAGTTTTCGTGCGAAACCTTGATACTTCGAAACAGATTGTCCATTTTGTACACGAAGTGCATCCAGTTTTTGCCTTAACCCTCTCAACTTTCTAACACATGCTATGTGGGTGAAATGATGATACCATGCCATCTTTCAATGTTTTCAAAGTTCATTTGTAGTGCTTTTCAATTTCAGGGTCATTTAGCGCAAAAAATGAGTAAATGCACGAAAAATACCAAATGAAGTAAAAAAGGGTTGAAAATTGACGATGTGGCTTTGAATGGTGAATGTTGAATGCACAAAAAGTCTGGAGTTGGAATTAGTTAAAAAAATGAAATCCTTTTGTAAGAGATAAGTTTTCGTGCGAACCCGTGATACTTCGAAAGATATTGTCCATTTTGTACATGAAGTGCATCAAGTTTTTGCCGTAACCCTCTCAACTTTTTAACACATGCTATGTGGGTGAAATGATGATACCATGCCAACTTTCAACCTTTTCGGAGTTCATTTGTAGTACTTTTCAATTTAAGGGTCATATAGCTCAAAAAATGAGTAAATGCACGAAAAATACCAAATGAAGTCAAAAAGGGTTGAAAATTGATGATGTCTCTTTGAATGGTGTATGTTCAACACACAAAAAGTCTGGAGTTGAAATTAGTTCAAAAAAATGAAAGCCCATTGTAACACATGAGTTTTCGTCCGAAACCCTTATACTCCGAAAGAGATTGTCAATTTTGTACACGAAGTGCATCCAGTTTTTGTCATAACCCTCTCAACTTTTTAACACATGCTATGTGGGTGAAATTATGATACCATGCCAACTTTCAACCTGTTCAGAGTTCATTTGTAGTGCTTTTCAATTTCACGGTCATTTAGCTGAAAGAATAAACTAATATAAAAAAGAATGAACTAAAAATAATCAAAATAATATTAATTAAACTTATCAAAGTATTGATTTGTTAAAAGGAATGAACTAAAAAGAACCAAAAAAGTATTAAACTAAAATTATCAAAGTATCTAGTTGTTAAAAAGAATGAACTAAAAAGTATTAATGTAAAAAAATGCCGCCTAGTGGGCCACCACGGCCTGCATACGACTAGAAACCCTACACGCTAGTTGGGCCAGGATGTAGGCCCGCAGAAGACCTAGTAGGCCCACAGGCAGAGAGAGTGCGCTTAGGCCCATACGCGTGCATTAGAGAGAAGCTCGAGAGGGTTGGCGCAACCGCGCTTATAAACCACTCTCATTGCCTCTCAACTAGCGAGGTGGGACTAAACATTCACCCGCCCGACGCCGTGCCAGCCGCAGGACTTTAGTCCCGGTTGGTGTCCTAAACTGGGACTAAACGCCCACTTATAGTCCCGGTTGAGGCCACCAAACGGGACTAAAGGCCTCTGCTTCCCGCCCTCTGGGCTGCTGAAAATGACCGTTGATCCCGGTTGGTGGCTGCAACCGGGACTAAAGGTCATTTTCAGCAGCCCAAAGAGCAGTAAGCAAAGGCCTTTAGTCCCGTTTGGGGGACTCAACCGGGACTAAGGGGGGGGGCTTTATAAGCGGGACTTTGCAAAGTTTTCAAATCCCCCATCGCCAGTTTCTTCTCCTCCTCTCGCGTGACGGCGCTGACGACCCCCTCGACGCAGCCAGGCTGCCCGACAACACCGTCGCCCCTCGCCGACGCCCTGCCGTCCCCAAGCCCGTTGACCCTCACCGACGCTGGACCTCCTCGCACGCCCTCCTCCCCATCACCGCGTGTCCTCGAGCCCCCCTCCTCGTCGTTGCCGGCCTCCACACCTGTTGGGGAACGTTGCGTGGGAAACAAAAAATTTCCTACGCACACGAAGACCTATCATGGTGATGTCCATATACGAGAGGAGATTAGATCTAAGTACCCTTATAGATCGCTCAGTGGGAAGCATTAAAAAACACGGTTGATGTAGTGGTGCATCTTCGTGATTCAAATCACCATTGTCCCATGGTCGGTCCCACGAACGGTTGCGATGTAGCACCTAATGGACGACACCTCCGCGTTCAGCACACGTACATCTAGATGATGATCTCGGCCTTCTTGATCCAGGAAGCAAGACTGAGAAGTAGATGAGTTCTCCGGCAGCGTGATGGCGCTCCGGTGGTGATGATGATCAACTCCTGCAGGGCTCCGCCCGAGCTCCGCAGAAATCCGATCTAGAGGTAAAACTATGTGGAATAGGCTTGAGTTGCACGTGGCAAAGTTGTGTCTCAAAAAGCCCTAAACCGCGAATATATATAGGAGGAGGGGAGGGGCTAGCCTTGGGGCACAAGGCCCCAAGGGTGCGCCAGCCGCCAGGGAGGAGGAGGACTCCTCCTCCAATTCGATTTGGGAAGGAGGAGGCCTCCTCTTCCTTCCCACCTCCTCTTCCTTTTTTTCTTCTTTTCCTTTGGTATTCTTACATGTGGCGCCATATCCCTCTTGGGCTGACTCCACCAGCCCACTAAGAACTTGGTGCGCCACCCTAGGGCCTTGGGCTCACTCCCGGGTGGGTGGTCCCCTCCCGGTAAACACACGGAACCCATTCGTCACTCCCGGTACACTGCCGGAATTGCCCAAAACTTTCCGGTGACCAAATGAAACCATCCTATATATCAATCTTCATTTCCAGACCATTCCAGAAACCCTCGTGACGTCCGTGATCTCATCCGGGACTCCGAACAACATTCGGTAACCACACATATAACTCAAACATCATCGAACCTTAAGTGTCAAACCCTGCGGGTTCGAGAACTATGTAGACATGACCCGACAGACTCCTCTGTCAATATCCAATAGCGGGACCGGGATGCCCATATTGGAACAGACCCTGCGGGTTCGAGAACTATGTAGACATGACCCGACAGACTCCTCGGTCAATATCCAATAGCGGGACCGGGATGCCCATATTGGATCCTACATATTCTCCGAAGATCTTATCGGTTGAACCTCAGTGCCAAGGATTCATATAATCCCGTATGTCATTCCCTTTGTCCTTCGGTATGTTACTTGCCCGAGATTCAATCGTCGGTATCCGCATACCTATTTCAATCTCGTTACCGGCAAGTCCCTTTACTCGTTTCGTAATACAAGATCCCGTGACTTACACATAGTCACATTGCTTGCAAGGATTGTGTGTGATGTTGTATTAACGAGTCGGCCCCGAGATACCTCTCCGTCACACGGAGTGACAAATCCCAGTCTCGATCCATACTAACTCAACGGACATGTTTGGAGATACCTGTAGAGCACCTTTATAGTCACCCAGTTACGTTGTGACGTTTGATACACACAAGGTATTCCTCCGGTGCCAGTGAGTTATATGATCTCATGGTCATAGGAATAAATACTTGACACGTAGAAAACAATAGCAATAAAATGACACGATCAATATGCTACGTTCATAGTTTGGGTCTAGTCCATCACATGATTCTCCTAATGATGTGATCAAGTTATCAAGTGACAACACTTGTACATAGTCAGAAAACCTTGACTATCCTTGATCAACTGGCTAGCCAACTAGAGGCTTGCTAGGGACATTGTTTTTGTCTATGTATCCACACATGTATCTATGTTTATATTCAATACAATTATAGCATGGATAATCAACGATTATCTTGTAACAGGAAATATAATAATAACTATTTATCATTGCCTCTAGGGCATATTTCCAACAGTCTCCCACTTGCACTAGAGTCAATAATCTATTCCTCACATCGCCATGCGATTTACATTGTAATAAATCTAACACCCATACAGCTGTGGTGTTGATCATGTTTTGCCCCTGGAAGAGGTTTAGTCAACGGGTCTGCTACATTCAGATCTGTGTGCACTTTGGAAATATTCACGTCCTGTCCTTCGACGTAGTCGCAGATGAGGTTGAAGCGTCGTTTGATGTGCCTGGTCTTCTTGTGAAACCTTGGTTCCTTTGCTAAAGCAATGGCACCAGTGTTGTCACAGAACATATTTATTGGATTTAGTGCGCTCGGCACAACTCCAAGATCCGTCATAAACCGCTTCATCCAGACACCCTCCTTTGCTGCTTGTGAGGCAGACATGTACTCCGCTTCACATGTAGAATCTGCTACGACGCTTTTCTTGGAACTGCACCAACTTACCGCACCCCCATTAAGAATATATACGTATCTGGTTTGCGACTTAGAGTCATCCGGATCGGTGTCAAAGCTTGCGTCGATGTAACCCTTTACGACGAGCTCTTCGTCACCTCCATAAACGAGAAACATCTCCTTAGTCCTTTTCAGGTACTTCAGAATATTCTTGACCGCCGTCCAGTGATCCACTCCTGGATTACTTTGAAACATGCCTACCGTACTTATGGCTAGGCCGACGTCTGGTCTAGTGCATAACATTGCATACATCATAGAACCTATGGCTGAAGCATAGGGGACGGAACTCATTTGTTCTCTATCTTTCGCAGTTGATGGGCAATGAGTCTTACTCAATTTAATACCTTGTAGCACTGGAAAGAACCCCTTCTTGCCGTGTTCCATTTTGAACTTCTTAAAAACTTTATCAAGGTATGTGCTTTGTGAAAGTCCTATCAGGCATCTCGATCTATCCCTATAGATCTGAATGCCTAGAATGTAAGGAGCTTCTCCTAGGTCCTTCATAGAGAAACTTTTGTTCAAGTAATCCTTTACGCTCTCCAAAAACTCCACGTTGTTTCCAATCAGCAATATGTCATCCACATATAATATTAGAAACGCCACGAAGCTCCCACTCACTTTCTTGTAAATACAAGATTCTCCAACCACTTGTATAAACCCAAATGCTTTGATCACCTCATCAAATCTCTTATTCCAACTCCGAGATGCTTGCACCAGTTCATAAATGGATCGCTGGAGCTTGCACACTTTTTTAGCATTCTTTGGATCGATAAAACCTTTGGGTTGCATCATATACAAATCCTCCGTAAGAAAACCGTTAAGGAACGCCGTTTTGACATCCATCTGCTAGATTTCATAATCGAAAAATGCAGCTATTGCTAACGTGATTCGGACGGACTTAAGCATGGCTACCGGTGAGAACGTCTCATCGTAGTCAACTCCTTGAACTTGTGAAAAACCCTTTGCCACAAGTCGAGCTTTATAAATGGTCACATTACCGCCTGAGTCCGTCTTCTTCTTAAAGATCCATTTGTTCTGAATAGCCTTGCGGCCTTCAGGTAATACTTCGAAAGTCCACACTTTGTTTTCATACATAGATCCTATCTCGGACTTCATGGCGTCCACCCATTTGTTGGAGTCCGGGCCCACCATTGCTTCTTTATAATTCGCAGATTCATTGTTGTCTAACAACATGATTGATAATACAGGATTACCGTACCACTCAGGAGTAGTACGTGATCTTGTCGACCTGTGAGGTCCGATAGGAACTTGATCCGAAGTTTCATAATCATCATCATGAACTTGCTCCTCAATCAGCGTCGCTTCGACAGGGGTTTCCCCTTGCCCTGCGCCACCATCTAGAGGGACTAGAGGTTCGACAACCTCATCAAGTTCTATGTTCCTCCCACTCAATTATTTCGAGAGAAACTCCTTCTCAAGAAAAGCTCCATTTTTAGCAACAAACACTTTGCCCTCAGATTTGAGATAGAAGGTGTACCCAACTGTCTCCTTTGGGTAACCTATGAAGACACACTTTTCCGCTTTGGGTTCCATCTTTTCAGGCCGAAGCTTTTTGACATAAGAATCACATCCCCAAACTTTAAGAAACGACAACTTCGGTCTTTTGCCATACCACAATTCGTATGGTGTCGTCTCAACGGATTTTTATGGTGCCCTATTTAAAGTGAATGCAGATGTCTCTAATGGATAACCACAAAACAATAATGGCAAAACGGTAAGAGACATCATAGATCGCACCATTCCTAACAAAGTACGATTACGACATTCGGACACACCATTACACTTTGGTGTTCCAGGCGGTGTCAACTATGAAACAATTCCACATTGTCTTAAGTGAGCGCCAAACTCGAAACTCAAATATTCACCCCCACGATCAGAACGTAGGAACTTGATCTTCTTGTTACGATGATTTTCAACTTCACTCTGAAATTGCTTGAACTTCTCAAACGTCTCAGACTTGTGCTTCATCAAGTAGATATATCCATACCTACTCAAATCTTCAGTGAAGGTGAGAAAATAACGATATCCTCCGCATGCCTCCACACACATCGGACCGCACACATCGGTATGTATGATTTCCAACAAGTCACTTGCACGCTCCATTGTTCCGGAGAACGGAGTCTTAGTCATCTTGCCCATGAGGCATGGTTCACACGTGTCAAGTGATTCAAAGTCAAGTGACTACAAAAGTCCATCTGAACGGAGTTTTTTCATACACTTTACACCAATATGACCTAAGCGGCAGTGCCACAAAAACATGGCGCTATCATTGTTAACTGTATATCTTTTGGTCTCAATGTTATGTATATGTGTATCATCGCTATCAAGATTCAATATGAACAATCCTCTCACATGGGGTGCATGACCATAAAAGATATTACTCATAGAAATAGAACAACCATTATTCTCTGACTTAAACGAGTAACCGTCTTGCAATAAACAAGATCCAGATATAACGTTCATGCTTAACGCACGCACTAAATAACAATTATTTAAGTTCATAACTAATCCTGATGGTCAATGAAGTGAAATTGTGCCGACGGCGATTGCATCAACCTTGGAACCATTTCCCACGCGCATCGTCACTACATCCTTCGCCAGCCTTCGTTTATTCCACAGTTCCTGATTCGAGTTGCAAATATGAGCAACAGAACCGGTATCAAATACCCAGGCACTACTACGAGAGTTGGTTAAGTACACATCAATAACATGTATATCAAATATACCTGATTTTTCCTTGGCCGCCTTCTTATCAGCCAAATACTTGGGGCAGTTGCGCTTCCAGTGACCCAGTCCCTTGCAATAATAACACTCTGTTTCAGGCTTAGGTCCAGCCTTGGGTTTCTTCGTCGGATTGGCAACAGGCTTGCCGCTCTTCTTGGAGTTACCCTTCTTGCCTTTGTCGTTTCTTTTGAAACTAGTGGTCTTATTGACCATCAACACTTGATGCTCTTTCCGGAGTTCTGACTCTGCGACTTTCAGCATCGGGAATAACTCGTGTGGTGACTTGTTCATCCCTTGCATCTTATAGTTCAACACAAAGCTCTTATAGCTTGGTGGCAGTGATTGAAGAATTCTGTCAGTGATAGCTTCTTGCGGGAGTTCAATCCCTAGCTCAGCTAGATGGTTTGAGTACCCAGACATTTTGAGCACATGTTCACTGATAGACGAATTCTCCTCCATCTTGCAAGCATAGAATTTATCGGAGGTCTCATACCTCTCGATCCGGGCGTTCTTCTGAAAGATAAACTTCAACTCCTGGAACATCTCATATGCTCCATGACGCTCAAAGAGACTTTGAAGTCCCGGCTCTAAGCCATACAAGACTGCACATTGAACTAATGACTAGTCCTCCTTACGTGTTAACCAGGCATTCTTAACCTCTTGGTCAGACATAGCGGGTGGTTCATCTCCTAGTGCATCATTAAGGACATAATCCTTCTTACCAGCTTGCTGGAGCAACTTAAGATTACGAGCCCAGTCTACGAAGTTGCTTCCATCATCTTTCAACTTAGCTTTCTCTAGGAACGTATTAAAATTCAGGGTGACAGTTGCGTGAGCCATTGATCTACAACACAAATATTGCAAAGTCGACTTAGACTATGTTTAAGATAATTAGAGTTTAATTAATCAAATTACTAATAAACTACCACTCAAAAAGTACATCTCTCTAGTCATTTGAGTGGTACATGATCCAAATTCACTAACTCAAGTCTGGTCATCACGTGAGTTGAGAATAGTTTCAGTGGTAAGCATCTCTATGCTAATCATATCAACTATACGATTCAGGCTTGACCTTTCGGTCTCATGTGTTCCGAGGCCATGTCTGCACATGCTAGGCTCATCAAGTTTAACCCGAGTGTTCTGCGTGTGCAACTGTTTTGCACCCGTTGTATCTGAACGTTGTGTTGGAAATATGCCCTATAGGCAATAATAAATTAGTTATTATTATATTTCTTTGTTCACAATAATGTTTTATTATCCATGCTATAATTGTTTTGGTTGGAAACATAGATCATGTGTGGATACATAGACAAAACACTGTCCCTAGTAAGCCTCTAGTTGACTAGCTTGTTGATCAAAGATGATCAAGGTTTCTTGACCATAGACAAGTGTTGTCGCTTGATAACGGGATCACATCATTAGGAGAATCATGTGATGGACTAGACCCAAATTATGTACGTACCATATTGATCGTGTCATTTTGTTGCTATTGTTTTCTGACTGTCAAGTATTTATTCCTATGACCATGAGATCATATAACTCACTGGCACCGGAGGAATACCTTGTGTGTATCAAACGTCACAACGTAACTGGGTGACTATAAAGGTACTCTATAGGTATCTCCGAAGGTGTGTGTTGACTTAGTATGGATCAAGACTAGGATTTGTCACTGCGTGTGACGGATAGGTATCTCGGGGCCCACTCGGTAATACAACATCACACACAAGCCTTGCAAGCAATGTGACTAAGTGTAAGTCATGGGATCTTGTATTATAGAACGAGTAAAGAGAGTTTCCGGTAACGAGATTGAAATAGGTATGCGGATACCGACGATCGAATGTCGGGCAAGTAACATACCGAAGGACAAAGGGAATAACATACGGGATTATATGAATCCTTGACACTAAGGTTCAACCGATAAGATCTTCGGAGAATATGTAGGATCTAAGATGGGCATCGAGGTCCCGCTATTGGATATTGACCAAGGAGTGTCTCGGGTCATGTCTATATAGTTCTCGAACCCGCAGGGTCTGCACACTTAAGGTTCGATGATGTTTTAGTATAGTTGAGTTATATGTATGGTTACCGAATGTTGTTCGGGGTCCTGGATGAGATCACAGACGTCACGAGGGTTTTCAGAATGGTCCGGAAACGAATATTGATATATAGGATGGTTTCATTTGGTCACCGGAAAGTTTCGGGCATTACCGACAGTGTACTGGGAGTGATGAATGGGTTCCGCGTGTTTACCGGGAGGGGCCCAACCACCCGGGAGTGAGCCCAACGCCCTAGGGTGGCGCACCCAGTCCTTAGTGGGCTGGTGGAGTCATCCCATGAAGGCTATGGCGCCCCAAGCAAAAAATACCAAAGGAAAGAAGAAGAAAAAAGAAAGGGAGGTGGGAAGGAAGGAGTGGACTCCTTCCCCACCAAACCGAATAGGGGTTGGAGTCCAACTCCTCCCCCTTGGACGGCGCACTCTTGAGGGCCTTGAGCCTGAAGGCTAGCCCCTCCCCTCCTCCTATATATATTGGTGGTTTAGGGCTTTTTGAGACACAACTTTGCCACATGCAACTCTAGCCTATTCCACATAGTTTTACCTCTAGATCAGTTTTCTACGGAGCTCGGGCGGAGCCCTGCAGGAGTAGATCATCACCACCATCGGAGAGCCGTCACGCTGCCGGAGAACTCATCTACTTCTCCATCTTGCTTGCTGGATCAAGAAGGCCAAGATCATATTCGACTTGTACGTGTGCTGAACGCGGAGGTGCCGTCCGTTCGACACTAGATCGGGACGGATCGTGGGACGGATCATGTGACGGCTCGAGGGACGGATCGTGAAGACGTTCCACCACAACAACCACGTTTCTTAATGCTTCCCGCTGAGCGATCTACA